>NC_045438.1:7349313-7549594 GCF_002776525.5 Piliocolobus tephrosceles | reverse complement strand
CCTTTTATCTTAAAAACACACCCTGCCTTCCTTTCCCTTTCACTCACTCAAATCTTTCTGTTCTTCCAGGACTAGCTCAAGTCATATCCTCCATAACATCTTATTCACCATTCTCTCCCTGACCTCATTCATTATCTCTCTTCTCTGAATCCACATTGCAGCTAGCACAAGTGCCATTTTTTTTCTAGCACAGAATTTTTCTCAAATTGTTTCACCTACGATTGTGTTATTCCTTCCAGGTGGAGAGAGAAGTCATTTTTTAATCATTTTTAGTTTCCATAGACACTTACATATTTTAGGAAATAGAGGAGGTACTCAACAAATTTTCGCTGTTTTATTTCTCTTGAATCTAAGATTGAGGAATGCTTTTGATACCATTTGTTCACTTAAAAATATAAGAATAAGACAAAGAACTACCATTTTCTGTCTCTCTCTCTATCTAATTTTTTAAGATGGAGCCTCACTCTGTCACCCAGGCTGGAGTGCCATGGTGCGATCTCAGCTCACTACAGTCTCTGCCTCCCAGGTTCAAGTGATTCTCCTGCTGCAGCCTCCTGAGTAGCTGGGATTACAGGCGCATACCACAATGCCCAGCTAATGTATATATTTTTAGTAGAGACCGTCTTTCACCATGTTGGCCAGTCTGGTCTTGAACTCCTGACCTCAGATGATTCACCTGCCTCAGCCTCCCAAAGTGCTGGGATTACAGGCCTGAGCCACTGCGCCCAGCCATATTTCTTTTATTTCTTTGTTTAATATAGAAATTCAAGCTGTCCAGCTAAAGATTTTCTTGTGATTCCAGATGCAGAGTAACACTGGAAAATAACTCATGGTAGCAAAAAACTCTAATCCCAAGCATGAAATTTATAAAATTAGAATTTATCTTGCTTGTGATTGAAACAAAATAACTTTTCTGTTCTCATTGTTCTTAAAACTATGGTTAACATAAAGAAAACATAAGGAATATATTATTTCTGTTTCTTCTGAACACTGAAATACAGAATGATTTGATTCCTAAAAGTCATAAATTTTACATAGATCGCAGTTTTGTCTTAGTTCAAAAGGGAGTTCTTCTGTGCAAAATGTCTATTTCCCTGGAGACTTTTTGAGAAAATCTTTGAAAGTATTAGTTGCCTGTAGTGCTATTTCTTAGAAAATAAATTATATTAAATACTGTATTTTACATTTTTACTTGTCCTTTTTCGAATTGCTTAAATCTCCTTCCTCTATGTAAGTGGTTATTATAGAGAAAAACCACTTTTTTGAAATAATATTGGTTTTAAATTAGTTTTTATAATGAAACATTTGAAAAATAAACAAAAATGATGAGAAGAATGTAACGAACCTCCATTTACACATAACCCAGATTCAACAATTATCAACATTTTGGTAAACTTGTTTCATCTTCATATGCTCCCTACACATTAAAGACACTGATTATTCCTACAATGAACTTCTGTTATAGATCCGAATGGTTTTCAGAGTTATAGAATTTAAAAAATACGAATCTTGTCTCTCCTATGACTGTATGAAATGGAATGTGGGGACTGGTAGCATCATACCTTAATCTTCTTACCCTCAGATGAGGATAGAATCCTGCAGAGGTTCGATTTCTAACTTACCTACTGTCAAATAAATGGTTTTCAAAGTTGGAAGGAAAGTCGCTATTTCCCACCCTCTCGTTTTTTACTTCTTGTTTGCTCTGGTCACTAGTTTTAGAAAACTTCCCCAGGAGAAAGTAGCCTTAGAAACAGAGATAAACATCATTGAGGTCACTTTGCTGCCGTTGCCTAAGCACCCCACCCCAGCTGGGTCCTTCAATCAAAGGCTTATGAAGAAGTTAAGACAAGTACATGTCTTATTCTCTCATGCGTTATGACTGTTTTTGTCTTTTTGGTAATATTTTTTAAGTTCTTTTTTTATTTTTTATTTTTGGTTATACGGTTGTATCATTTCTAAAAAATAATTACGTATATCCATTTTAAAATTGTATACTTATTTTTTTTTCAATTCTAATTCCATCAACTGGTATTCCAGAACAATATCTTTCTTTTGTTTCCAACTTTACTTTTATTGTTTGATAATTAAAAGTAGTGCAAGATTCATAAACACATATACAAAGTAGTGTATAGTCTTCATATTTTATTTGAAGTTTTCAGTTGGAATAAATATAATATTTTTATTAACTGCTTTTTCAATATCCATGGAAATTACTATATGATTTAATATTTAAATTTAATATGACTAGACTATTATGACATTCTTGGCATATGACCTGTTTTTTACTGTGTATTATTTGTTCATTACATTGATGAAATAGTTCTGTGAATGTTTATTTGTAATGTTTCCATTAATATTTGTAAGTTAGATTTATCTGTGGTTTTAAAATATGTGTGCTTGTTAAATATTATTTTATTTAATAAAAGCTTATATATAGCATTATGTATCTGGCACTGTTCTAAATGCTTCATCAATATTAACTGCTTTAATCCTCATGATAGACCTATGAAGAAAATACTATTACCATTCTTATTTTGCAAATTGTAAAATAGAAGCAGAGGGAGGTTAAATATTGCCACTACTTTTTTTGTTTTGTTTTGTTTTTTGAGATGGAGTATTGCTCTGTCTTCCAGACTGGAGTGCAGTGGCATGATCTCTCCTCACTGCAACCTCCACCTCCTGGGTTCAAGCGATTTTCCCACAGCAACTTCCCGAGTTGCGGGATTCCAGGCATGTGCCACCATGCCCAGCTAATTTTTGTATTTTTAGTAGAGACAGGTTTTCACCATGTTGGCTGGTCTCAAATTCCTGACCTCCAGTGATTTGCTGGCCTCAGCCTCCCAAAGTCCTGGGATTACAGAATTGAGCCACCGTGACTGGCCAAGTATTGCTATTACTTTTAATGGCAGAAACCTCAATTACTTTTGCACCAATCTAATAACTCCAGTAAAAAGCTAGTTGAAGACAGGTTTTGAATCCAGGCAGTTCACAAATGAAGGAGTAACAACAACAGAGATTTTCCTCTTCCTTTCCACATTAATTTGGCAGACTTATTCTATAAATTGATTGGTGTATGTTTGAAGGTAATAGTTCCTTGATAATTTTATGAAGGTAATGAGCATATTTAACATTTTCACAAGGGAAAAAAAAACCTATTTTACTTAGATTTCCAAATTTACTTCTAAACGTACAAACAAATTAATCTCACAATTATTTTAATGTCCTGTGCCTTTGGTCATTTGCACATTCTCATTTCTATATATTGTGTTGGAGTTTTCATTTTTATTTTTGAATAGGTTAGCTAATAATTTATCTAGCAGGTAATTTCTCTGCAAAGAACCAGCTCTTGGTTTATTTATCTGCTCTCCTCTATTGGTAAATTCATTCATTTTCAGCAACACAATTTTAATTTATCCTTGGAGAAAGTCCTGATTCTTCTCCTAGTTGTATACTTAAAAAAAATCTGTCTCCTTAGTTTAGGTCAGCTTTTTGCAACTTTCTCTTCTATCTTCCTCTATGATGCATATATGACTATTACATATTTAACTGTCTAAAATCTCTTGGCCACATTTCCATAAGTAATATATCCTACCTCTTGAAAAATCCAAAGAGCCCTTGAATATGCCTTTAATGAACTGCATGTGTGTACCAATAATTAATAAGAAAATTATAGCCGGTGCTTGGACCATTTTCCTTGTCCTAGTGCATCTAGAGTATAACTGATCAACCAAAAATTAAGTGGATTGTTATCCATAGTTAACAAAATCCCAAGCATCCAATATACATATTCCTAAAACTTACCAGTATTCACAAATTTTGGGGTGATCCTCAGATAAACTCTTGTCCACAAAAGCAGTAATCGTCATGTTGTCCTGAGACTTTCGTTTGCTTACGGTGTCCCTGGATTAACATGGTGAACCTGAGTCATAACACTTCTAAAATAAACATTTAATACTAAGAAAGTTTTCAGTTCAAGTGATTGTTAATAAATTCTAACAGATGCTAGTTAATATGTTTTCAGAGTTGGTGTTTACCATATATATCTGGGATTCTTCAAGAAAGTCGAGCATACTCTACTTTTATCAGATAGTTATTTCAAGCTGACATTTCTCAAAATTTCTAGATCAGTAACATAATGAGTTATGGTCAAGTTTGTCCATAACCCTGGTGAAAACAATTATACCATCTAATTATTGAAACCCTTTACATGTTATATCTTTAATCACCTGAAATTAGGGGAGAATCATTTCAAATTAGTTAAGCATTAAAGGATATGTGAAGGTAGTGTTTACTTTGCATCAGTAAGTAACAATCATGCTCATTCAAGTTTAATATTAAAAACAGTGACTCTTTAGTAGGTAGTTTAATTTGTCCTGAATATAGTTTTCTGATCCACTTTAGGGCAGTTATTCAAAGTAAAACAGCCCATATGTATATTTTTCCTGATTTTGTACACACCATTGTAAAGTGACAGAGGATGATGACAATTATTTCATTAATAAGAACTCTCTAATATTCATTGATTTGAGAAAATGTAATTTTTTTTCTAAACATTTTTTACACAGTTGAGTTTATATACCTTTCATTTTGAGGGGTTTTAATACCTCTTACATCAATGGAAATATTAACCTTGCCTTGGGAATTCATTTTCAATGTCTTCTTCCACAATTTAGATATTAGAAAGTCTGTAAGTCCAAAATTCTTGAGGTTTATTTTGAAGGATGTTGGGGAACACCCCAACGACAGGAGAAAGGGGAACTGGATTCTGTTGGTTCTTTCTTTCTGTAGGCTCTCTCATATGGAGTGGGATATGAATGGGTTCTATTAATTTGGATCTACATGCTATTGAATAAACACAGCTAGCAGTCTTTAAAATATGCAGTTTGTTGAAATTATAGCCTCTATTTTCCACATACATAACAAGTCGGTCAGACTGAATTGCCGCCTGACCAGTCTTTGCATTCTTAGGTTATATTAAATCATCAATCACACAATCAAAGTAAGGGTAGGCTTCTTTATTCAAGCACATAACATTAGAACCACTTAACCTTTGTTGTAAGAGATAGTCTAGATATTTTCACGAGATAATTATAATGATCATGTGCAACTCACTGACAGGGCCTATCAGCTCAAAATTTAACTTAACTACCATTTCCTATGGCAAGAGGAACCTGCCATATGTATTTTCTGGTAAGACTTGGGAATAGGTTATATCCTAGACCTGTAATCTTTTCCTGATCTCTCTTTAGTGACCTCATCTGCTGAGATATGAAGGCAAGATTCTCTTCTAATCCTAAGCCCTCTACCTGTATGCCAGGCCACCAAAAGATAGTAATGTTATACAAATATCTAACATTTATGGCACTTACTCTGTGCCATGTACAAGTATAATAATTCATTTAATCCTTTCAACAATCTTATGAAATTGATAGTTTTATTTTTATCTTATTTGCAAATGAGGAAACTGAGTCAGAGTTTTAACTGACCAAAAGTTGCACAGCTAGAAAGTAGTAGGTCTGGAGTCCTACACAGACATCAGTCTCCTGAGTCTGTGCTTGCAATCATTGTATTGTTGGACTTCCTGCAATAACAGATCAAGGTGTGTTCCTTCAGGTAGGACATCCTTGGACCTTATTTCATATCCATTCTTCAAAGCTCTACCTTTAAATTGGATTGATTATTCTAGTCACATTTAATGTTATCATAGATATAGTTAGATTTGCATCTGCCATTTACTTTTTATTTTCTATGTCTCACATCTTTTGTCTCCCTCTATTCTTCTACTACCTTCTTTTTCATTAAGTAAATATTTTCTGTGTAACATTTTAACTGTTTATTTTTCACTTAAATGTTTTAGGAGTTTCCCTATAGTGTGCCATTCACATCTTATCCAAATTTACTTCAGATTTATACAAAATTAATTTCAATGGGATATAAAATATTATTCCTGTATGAAGTTGACTCCTGAACATCACAAATTTGAACTGCACATCTACTGATGCACAGAGTTTCTTCCACCTCTGCTACCTCTGAGAGAGCAGGATCAACACTTTTGTTTCTTCTTCCTTCTCAACCTACTCAACTTGGAGATGATGAGGATGAGAACCTTTGTGATGATCCAATTCCACTTATTGAACTGTAAATATATTTCCTCTTCCTTGTGATTTTCTTAATAACATTGTTTCTTTTCTAGCTTACTTTATTGTAAGAATACAGTATATAATATATGTGATAAATAAGATATGTGTTAATACATTTTCTATATCATTAATAAGGCTTTTGGTCAACAATATGCTATTAGTAGTTAAGTTTTGGGGGAGTCAAAAGTTATACACGTTTTTGATTGTGCTGGAGTTGGCACCTCTAACTCTCTCATTGTCCAAGAGTCAGCTGTAGTTCTATTCCCTCTTTTTTTCCTGCTATTATTGCGCCATTTTTGTTATCATTATCATTATTATGAATATTACATATGTGAAATGGTCCCCACTTATTTGTGGGTTTGCTTTTCATGGTTTCACTTACTCACATTCTACTATGGCTTGAAACAGTAAATTAAAAATTCTAGAAACAAACAATTCATAAATTTTACATTGCATTGGGTTCTGAGTAGTATGATAGAATCTTGTTCCATCCGTCTCCTTCCTGAGTGGAACATGAAGCACTCCTTTTTCAACTGTATCCACGCTGTCTATGCTACCTGTCCATTAGTCACTTAGTAGCTGTCTGGGTTATGAGACTGACTGTGGTAATATTGCAGTGCTTGTGTTCAAGTAACACTTATTTGACTTAAAAATAGGTAGTGATGTTGCCATAGTTATAATTGTTTTATTATTAGTTATTGTTGTTAACCTCTTACTATGTCTAATGTATAAGCTAAACTTTATCATAAATGTATACATATAGGAAAAAACATGGTATATATAGGGTTCAATATTATACACAGTTTCAGGCATCCACTAGGGGTCCTGGAGTATATCCTTCTTGGATCAGGGGGATACTGTAGATTAAAAACCCCCAAATATGTGTTATGATTATTAGTTTAGATATTTCCATGACTACTAAAGAAGTTAAGGAAAGAATAAAGAGCAATTGTATGTTTATAGAGTTTGTTATATTCTCTGTATTTGTTCCCCTGGATTCTAGTTACTATATGGTAGCATTTTTTACTTCAAGCAAACTTATCTTCCTTTCACTTTTTTAATAATGGTATTGTTAAATATATTCGATTTTTATATGTTAGAGTTTCAAAAACATGATTATTTACATAATTTATGTAACTTTTAAATAGCAATTAAGCAATAAGAGTAATAAATATGCATTTAGATTATCTTTTGTAATCATGTAATTATCTTAACTGTTCTTTTTGTGTGTATGTGTGGGTTCATATTACTATCTGGGGTCACTTGCTTTTAGCCTAAAGACATTTCTTAACATTTCTGTATTTCTTGTTTCTTACAATTTCTTGTTTCTTCCAGCAACAAATTCTTTCAGTTTTCAACCTGTGAATGTTTACATTTTGGCTTCATTGAGATAGTTTTGCTAGATATAGAGTTGCCAGGTGACACTCCCTTTTCTTTCAGCATTTCAGATATGTCTTTCCATTGCATTCTAGCCTTTATTGTATGTGATGAGAAGTCAGCTATTAGCCTCATAGGAATTACATTGTGATGAGTCATTTTTCTCTTGCTGCTTTCAAACTTTTATCTTTGCATTTAGGTTTCAACATCTTAACTATAATGCTTCTGGGTGTGGATCTCTGTGTTAATCCTACTTGGAGTTTGTTGAACTTTATTTTTTGTTTGTTTGTTTTTGAGACAGGGTCTCACTTTGTCACCCAGGCTGGAGTGCAGTAGTACAATCATGGCTTACTGCAGCCTTGACCTTCCACAGTCAAGCGATCCTCCCACGTCAGACTCCCTAGTAGCTGGGACTACAGGCGTGTACTACCATGCTGGGCTAATTTTGTTTTTTTTTTTTTAATTTTTGGTACAGATGGTGGTGTCACTGTGTTGCTCGGGCTGGTCTCCAACTCCTGAACTCCAGCAATCCTCCCGCCTCAGCCCATCAAAGTGTTGAGATTACAGGTAAGAGCCACTGAGCCTGGTCCTGAGCTTTAGATGTATAAAGGAATGTGCTAGTTCATGATAAATTAATAATTTTCAACACGTTTTGAAAATTATTAGGTATTATAATTTAAAATATATTTTATATTTCTTTCTCACCTCTCCTCCTGGTACTTTAAAGTACGGTATATTGCTGCACTTATGATGTCCCACATTTTTTTTTTTTGCTTCTTTGTTCACTTTTCTTCATTCTTTTTTTCTCTGTGCTTCTTATTACTCAATATCTATTGATTGATCATCAAGTTTGCTGTTTCTTTCCTCTTCCATTTCAAATTTCCTGTTGAGCCCTTCTAGTGAATTTTCATTTTAGTTATTATACTTATCACTCCAGAAGTTACATTTGGTTCTTTAAAATACTTTTTATTTATTATTTGTTTATATTTGATAAGATATTGCCAAAATTGCTTTAATTCTTTAAGCATAGATTTCTTTAGTTGTTTAAAGATTTCTGTAATAGCTGTTTTGAAGTCTTTGACTGTTAAATCAGACATCTGGGCCCTCTCACAGATAGTTTGTATTACTTGTTTTTTTTTTTTTCCTGTTCATGGGTTACATTTTTTTTATTTGTTTTTTGCATGTATTATATTTTTGTTGTTGTTTAAAAAACTGGACATTTTATTATAGTTAACGTATTTTAGCAACTTGAATACTGAGTTACTTCCTGCTCTCAGAGGCTTAGATTTTGTTGTTGTTGTTGTTTGCTTGTGTATTAATTTGGCTAGACTATTTTCATAAAATCTGTTTTCCGTATAGTGTGAAGCCTTTGATGTTGCTTATTAAGAATGCCTTGGGCATGCACACATTGGGATAACACTGGTTATAGCAGAGTTTGCTTTGACTGCCTTATTTCCTAATCATTCTGTTAAGTAGTCTGCCTCATTTGGTAATACACCCAGCTTTTGTCAAAATTATGAAGATTAAAATGGCAATAAGCAAAGTAAGGGTAAAAGTCTTACATGAGGTATTCAAAAATTAAAAAAAAATATAATAGAGAGCAGTGAATTAAAAATTTTTACCCAGCTCAATAGTCTATGCTCTGCACAAGGGACATCCCCATCCTCTTTGACTTGTCACAAAATTTTATCTCTTTGTTTTGTCACCTATGCCATTTTCATCAGTTGCTGTGGATGTATAAATTGCTGCTTAAATAAAAGATGCATAAATAGATGAACAATAGCTTACCTCGTTATAACTTAGAAAGTCTTGATAGATAAGTGCTCCTGCGTAAGTGTAGCAGGCCAATAACCAAACTGCTACTTGACTGAGAAAGTAACTCACATATTCACTTGTAAGACTCTGTGTATATATAGCCCCCTGTCCCCATAGTAAACATAATGGATTACATAAAACTTGTAGAAAGTTTGTACATGAAACTTCATAATTGTATGAAATTTTATAAATGATATAAAACTCATACTTTCTGAAAAATTTAAGAAAAAAGTGGATAGAAGTCCCTTGGTTTAAAGTTACATTCTATCTAGCCTCTATCAAGTTCTTTTTTACTTTTACTAAGAGGATTTGAACTGATTGGGGCTTTAGAGCTCAAAAACAAAAGATAATATATGCTCCGAATGAGTCAATGAGTTTATAGCCTAGAGCATATCACTGCTCCACATCAGATTCTGCTTTGCACCTAAATTTAAAAATAAATACTGTCTGATATTTGAAATACAGGCTGCCTGCATTTGTGGAATTCAGTCTGGTCCTCAGTCTCTGCCTCCATCAGCTGTTCTGGTCTGATTCATCTTGAATCAGGCATCATCAGAGAATGGTTGCCATGTCTGTGCTCATTGTTAATCTTTGCTGTGAGTATTTTGTATGAGGCCTTGGTTGGGCAAATCTGCTTCTACCTTGTTCCTTGTTTCTATGACTTAGTTGTTACATTTGTACTTCTCTTGTAGTAAGCATTTAGTATGCAGGGCAATTTCTATTTACGGACCCTGATCTGCTCTTATTATTTTCACTCCTGAATGGAGTGTTCTGACCCTGAACTCTGGCCATTAGATGGAACTCTGCCACCCTGATAGCTGCCTTTGCTGCTGACTGTGTCTTCTGGAACTTCAGTGATCCTGCCATGTCCAGCTTCTGCATTTGATCTTGAATTGCCTTTGGTCTTAGAGCCCCACTTGCTGGAGATTTGCATAGACTATGATCAGAGATTAGACTCTGCTTGCCTGTCCTATTTAACCTCCTGTCAGAACTTGCAGCTGAGTCAGCACCTGGTACTTTTTCTACCCTGGTGAGTAGGTCTAAAACCAGGTTAAGTTTCTCTTCATGTTCAGGTCTCCTGTTGGAAATGATCAAATATACCAGATTCTTGAACTATGGGAAAGTTTATTCACTACATGTTGATTTGTCAACTACTTATGCTGTGAGACTTGTGAGAGATGGTAAAAAAGAATCTATTATTCTTACATACTTCTAAAAATACTCAGATGGTAGATTAAACAAACTAAATACAAAAAACAACATATAAAAAATATTTCATGGAGTCTGCTGCAGACGGTGGATATGTGTAATCTGTGAAAAACTCTTCCTGCTTTCCAGGATGATGCTGTTAGGTTCATTTCAGCAGAGATTATTTCCTACAAAGAGAATGATCTGGGAGAACAAGATTGTTTGGGTTGGATATAAGTTGACCATGAGATATAAAGGAAGACATTGGAAATATTTTGAATAATTTGTTTGAGGGAGTGTATTAAATATAAGTGTGCAACAAAGAAAAAACACATACATCAGTTTAGAAGTAGCCAGGACCACTGTCTCTGGGAATCACACTAACATATGAACCCTAGCTCTGCCATTTTATTAGCTATAAGATTTGGGGCATTTTACTTCAACTTTTTAAGTCTCTTTTTCTACATCTGTGTAAAGGGAATAGCAACTGTATCTCATGGAGCTGAAGGAAGGTCATATGAGGAAGCAGCCATTATAGTCATAGGTATGCACTTCTTGTGCTAGTAACTGTCTTTATAACTTTGCGTTTAGAAAATCATATTTGGATGCTTAATACTGTTGTTTTGCCTTCTAAATTTATTACCACCTTTCTCCATTTGGTGCTTGGCCTCAAGAAGCTGACATTTGTGGGTTACATGAATGAATTCTGTTGCCCTCTGGCTTCCAATTTTCTTGATACAAAGAGAGGATCCAGGAGGGAAATTGCCAGGTGGAGCAGAGAAAGATCTGGGATATTTATTTTTCTGGATCTCTGTCTCTCTGATAAGTTATTTCTGTAGTTCTTGTTTCTTGCCCTTTCAGTTCAGGAATGATAAAATAATTTCTCTCCCCCTACTCTCTCTCTCTCTCTCTCCCCCTCCCTCTCTCTCCCCCTCCCTCTCTCTCCCCCTCCCTCTCTCTCTGTGTGTGTGCCTGTATGTGTGTGTGTGTATGTATGTATATGTATTATATATGTAGTATGTATATATGTGTGTATATGTATGTATATAAATACTTATATAAATATGTATAGTTATCTACAGATATATAAGTATAGCTGTAGATTTAAGTATATATATGTATAATATGTATGTGTGTATATATGTATAATACATATGTATGTGTATATATATAATACATATGTATGTGTGTATATATATGTATATATATGGAGAGACAGAGAGAACAGAGAGGGATTTATTTTTACTTTTTAGAAGTCAATTTTTAGTTTTATTTTAAGAAATTTCCTCACAGGATTTTAAGAGTTGCCATGTCCAAAATCTGCAGAGTATATAGGCAGGCTGGAAACTCAGGGAAGAGTTAACTTTGCTGTCTTGAATTGAAGGCAATCTGTATGGAACAGAATTACTTCTAGGGCTCCAACACTTCCTATTGACAGGGCTGGCTGAATAATTTATGGGGCCTAGTGTAAATAAAAATGTGAGGGTCCTTGTTAAAAAAAAAAAATTTAGGATTTCAAGATGGCAACAGTGGAATATTAAACCAAGTGCAGGGCCCTTAAACACAAAAATCGTGCAGCTGTAGAGATCAGAAGCCCATGAAGCTAGCTCTGCCTGTCAGTTTCCCTGAAACTTGCCTGCACATATAAACCTCTCCTTATTAAACATTATTCAGTTAATCTATATATGTGTTTCATATGCTTACTGCCAGAATCTTGATGTGGACAATTAGAATGAAACCAAATAATAGGATTTGAGTTCAAAGTTCCATGACCCTAGAATTTTTTCATGTAACCTATATTTTTGGTGAATTTCATTATCAGAAGAATAGTCAGTAAAACGTTTTGAAAAATGAAAGTTTCTAATTCATGTAACCTGGGAAAATGTGTATAGAGAAGGAAGATTTGTATCTACTGATGCCTAGGGCCATAATTATACTAAGTGAGCATGCATTTATTTTACACTTACATTTATTTACAACATATAAATTCTCTTTGATCTACCAAATATTTATATATACAATTAGAATAGTTATTAATGTTTTAAACAAAATTTTCTGTATGAACAGTGACTGCTCATGATTATTGCTTCCTGTAAGTATGATGCTTGTGTGCGTTTTTTACTTTCAGAAACCAGAATCCTGACAATGTCTGAGTCTTTGGTGTTGATTGTCTTAGGTGATGAAGTGGTAAGAACACATGAGAAAAGGTTTCATTTGCCCTGGTCTAAGCTCTATAATCTAGCATCAGTGGTATTTGTAAAGCCACTTTCTTTCAGATTTGTGACATCAAACAAAGAGGACGGGGCTACTGAGGAGCTGCTAAGGCTGCTGGGAAATGGCTTAGCTAGGGATCATTCATGTCACTCAAGGGCCAGGTGGTAGGAATTCCCTTCTTAGAATCTCTGGGTTGAGGATGTGTTTAAGAAACACAGATGAGTCTACAAAGGCCTTATAGGTCATGATGAGGATTTTACATTAACCAGATACATGAGGCCTGGAAGGGTTTAGTGCCGTAAAATGACGTGATCCACATGATGTTTTGAGAAGATCACATTGGTATGTGTGTGGAAAGAAACAGAAAATCTTTGCCCACACCAATGTCCGGAAGTATTTCCCCTGTGATTTCTTTTAGTAATTTTATAGTTTCCATTCTTACATTTAAATCTTTAGTCCATTTTGAGTTGATTTTTTTGTATATGGTGAGAGATATGGGTCTAGTTTCATTCTTCTGCATGTGGTTATCCAAGATTCCCAGCACCATTCATTGAAGTGACCGTTCTTTCCCTGATGGTGTTCTTAGAACTTTTGTTGAAAATCAGGTTGTTGCCTGTATGTGTGTACATTTATTTCTAGGTTCTCTATTCTATTCCATTGATCTATGTGTCTGTGTTTAAGCCACTACCATGATGTTTTGGTTACCATAGCTTTGTAGCATGTTTTAAAGTCAGGGAGTATGATGCCTCAGCTTTGTTCTCTTAACTCAAGATTTCTTTGGCTATTGGGGGACTTTGTGGTTCCATACGAATTTTAGGATTGTTTTCTTCTATTTCTGTGAAGTATGACTTTGGTATTTTGATGCAGAGTGCACTGAATCTGCAGGTCACTTTAAGTAGCATGGACATATTAACAATATTATTTTAATCCATGAATGCAAGATATATTTCCATTTATTTGTGTCGTTTTCCATTTCTTTCAAAATGTTTTATAATTTTCAATGTAGAGGTCTTTCATCTTTTTGGTTAAGTTTACTCCTAGGCCTTTTATTTTGTAAATATTGTTAGTAAAATTGTTCATTGATTTATTTTTCCAATAGTTCAATATTAGCATATAGCAACACTACTGATTTTGTATGCTGATTTTGTATCCTGCAACCTTACTGAATTTATTCTATCAGTTTTTTTTTTTTTTTTTTTTTAAAGGTTTTTCTTTTTTTAAGATTATGGCAATCTGCTAACAAGGACAATTTCACTTCTTCCTTTCCAATTTGAGTGCCTTTTCTTTCTTTTGCTTAATTGCTCTGACTAAAACTTCCAGTATTTTGTTGAAAATAAGTGGTAAAAGTGGGCATCCTGTCTTGTTCTAGATTTTAGAGAAAAAGCTTTAAACTTTTCCCTATTCATTATGATGCTAGCTATGGGTTTGTCACATATAGATTTTATTGTGTTGAAGATGTACCTTCTATGCCTAATTTGTTGAGGGATTTTATCATGAAGGGAATGTTAATTTTTTTCAAAGCCTGTTTTTTTTTTTTTTTTTTTTTTTTGCCTCTATTGAAAGGATCATATGGTTTTTGTCCTTCACTTGGTTAATGTGATGTAACATGTTTATTGATTTGGTATGTTGAGCCATCCTTGCATTCCTGGGATGAATCTCACTTGATTATGGTGAATGATCTTTTTAATATGCTGTCAAAATCAATTTCTTAGTATTTTGCAAATTACTCTGATTTGATCATTATAGAATGTATGCATGTATGTATGGAAACATTACATTGCACCCCATAAATATGTACAATTATCATGTGCAAATGAGAAATAAAAGCAAACTTAAAAAAGAAATAGAAAATGTTATCCACATAAAGAATGAGTGATTCTGGTGTTTATACAATATAGAAAATGCTGATTGCTTGCTGTGAAACAGAGAGCTAGAGAGAGAGAAAGTGAATTTACTGTTGATCATTTAAACACTTCTCCATGTTTTGCCAATGTTAGAATAAACTTGAGTCTGTCATTTGTCAAGGAGCTTTGTTTAGGTGAGTGAATGAATGCCACTTGCCTTAATCACTGTTGGGTGCAGTTTGGTTCTCACTGCATTCTGGCAGGCTTCAAGAGGGAAGGTTAAACACAAACTGCGTATCATTCCAAGTGTCTCATAAGAGGTCACATCTTTGAATTTGTAGTTTGTCTCCAAGATATAATAGAAATGTTTGCAGTCCAAAAAGTGTTTTATTTTCTTTAGTTTCTTGGATGTCACCTTATGCACTCATTATGCGCAGAGGTAATTTTTATCTAGCTAGTTTCTATTACGGTATTTTTTACAGGTAGAAATAAAGGCAAAAAGATCATGAAAATAGGTAAGTTCTTGTCCAAAGGGAAGACAAACCCAAAGTTTCTGGCTGTCACTCGTATTATTAAAATGACACAATAATTTTCCAGGAACACATTGAGAAAATGATTTACAAGCCTCAGTGGTCTGTATTAATTAAGGCATAAACTTGCAAAAGCACCTTTAAGCACATTCTTTTCCGTGGACCTGGAAGACGGAACAAGAAGTAGAAAACTCATTTTAGGTTTGAAAAATGTGTTCTGATCTCTGGTACCTCAAGATGATATTTAGCTTTTTCACACCTAATTTCATTTGTTTAATAGGTTTCTAACATTCTCTGGTTCTCATGTTGCATAGTACCCAATACAGTCTTAAAACAGCTTATGTACAAATTTTGGACCTCCATGTTGGGTGGATTTCTGCTGTGCCAAAATGTGACACTGATTGGAGTGAATTGATGGCAATTCTCTCCTGCTTGAGTGCCTTTGACATTGAAAGCATGCAATACACAGTCTCTTCAAAATTCAGTGCCCATCCTGGTGTGGTGTATGTTTCCTTTGATGCTGCCTGTGCAGGTGGAGTCTTCCTGGTCCATCTGTTCTGAATGGAAAATGTCATGACTGCTCTTCTTCCAGTCCATCCTCTTGTCTTTCAGGACACATAAAGATTTCTGCTCTTTCGTCACTATTTCTGCTTGTTTCATTTTCTTTTTTTCCTCCAATTTTCCTTAATTGATACATCTACTTTCCTTAACAGTATTTAATTTAATTTTTAAAGAAAAATCCCATAATCAATTTTAATTTATTATTTTTTAATTTTAATTTATTAATTTTAAATTAATTATTCCTGTTAAAAGAAAAACAAACTAGTATTAAAAAATCCTTTCCTCCATTTTTTTCTGGTCTCATTAATATATCTAAATTATATACAATTATTTGAAAGTTCTTTGAACATTCAGTTTTAATTTTCAGAGGCTGGATATTCTAATATTAATTATTAGAATGATAAGACAAAGTTAACATAGGCAGAACCATACCATGTACTTTACATATCTTATAATTATGTATCTTGCATATCTTATAATTCTCCTACAGTGATCAAAGGTAGGTCAAGTGTTCCAAGAAATAAAATATATTCACAATTATAATTATGGTCTATATTAACTGTTATAACTTTCTTTTCCTTCTGGTCAAGTTTGACTATTTCTGTTGAACATTTCCTTTGAGACCCAAATTATTCTTTGATTTGTGGAGATTACAAATATTCTAATAAATGGAGGTTTAGTTAGCATGGCATAAAGTTGACTGCTTTCTCGCTTTCTCGCAATTTATTTTTTTCAGTATGAACCCCTAAACGCTTACAATTTTTGTTCATTCTCTGTCATTTTATTTTTACTAACTCAGCTGATTAATCTTAAAATGTTGTTCTGTCCTCAGTGTGAAGAGACAGACAGCTGATTCTATCAGGTCACAAATGAAGTCCAATTTATTATGCTTTTGTAAGATCATAAGTGTTTCACGTTACAAATACTCTGGTATCAAGTAATAACTATGCTTTCTTACCTAGGGCTTTTGAGGTGTCATATGTACTTTGAAGATTCTGTGTTTTAGTCAATGACTAGTGAGCTTACCAATAACAGAACACTTTTTGTTTGCCTTTATACCAACAAAAATGTAGAACTGACTCTAAAAAAGCATGAGATATGAAAAATAATTAATAGAAAAGTGTTCACCAAGAGAATGGGAAAATAAGAGTTTTCTCCAGTGCTTTATTACCTTCATTAGAAATGGAACATATCTTTTAATATAAGTGACTTAAAGATCCCAAACTGGTCCATAATTTTTTGTTCATAACCTTTGATGTCATATGGATTTTGAAATTCAGTATATTTTGGATTTTAGGAAGATAGTAGGGTGTATATATCTTATATACTGTAATACCCTAAGTGAAGTCAAGGGCCTGTAATCAAACACATTACTATCTTTATGGTGAAAGTATTTTGTCTACATATGATGACTAAGAATTGTAAATTACCTTCATTAATTCAGATTAGGTTTTGCCTCCAAGTGATTTATCAAGCAAAACAAAACAAAACGAAACAAGAAACAATAACCTTTCAGTGTTTAAGATTTTTTAAAAAATATTTTGTAATTATAAATATAGAATATGGGTCTGTTTTATAATAAAACAACATGCACAATTAGGTCGTTCTCTCTCATTGCAGTAATGTGTAAATCACCTGCCTTGTAGTTTTCTCATAAAGATATTGTTCTTCTTTCTACTTTTATATCCAAGGTTACCCAATTCATGCTGGAAGAAGATTGATTTTGAGTTTATTGATATGTGAATACTATTCCCAAAACTTTGGGAAATTACATAATTAAATCTGGGGTGAGTTCAACAATTCAGTGCAATATGAGAATTCTTATAGTACATGTGCAATGAAATATCACTGGGACTAATACTCTATGTGACTTATTTCAGTGAAGCCCTCTTATACAAATTAATTCCCTTTGGAATTAATGTATCTAAGGAGTAACATATATCTAAGGAGTAGTCTGCCTTTATATACTGTTCTGCTCCATACAAAGATATTTTGAAAGAAGTATCTCTTTTCTTGCATCTTAAAGATTTGTCAAAAAGGAGTATCTCCTTGAGGGAATAGAGAGATTATTTCAAGTATACCTTGCAGTGTGTAAGACTTATCACTTCCCTCCCTTATCCCTAATGGTGCAGTCTGAATCTAGGAGATTCCAAGAAAACTGCATGAGCTTTGGGAAGACTCTGGGGGGCCTGCTATTAATAACTTCTGAATCATGAAAACAGTATCTGGTGTTTGCCTATATATTATCATATTCCAAGAAGGTTTCATATATAGTTGAGTCAATACCCAAAGAAGGGTTTTGGCACCCTGAAGTAGCCAGCAACTCAAATGCCAGAGAGACTACATTTGGGCAGTCACAAGCCCATGCTATGTTATTTCACAGCTCTGGGATTATCATCAGCTTCGAAGACGTGAAAAAAGTTTGTTTCTGGTATCTGTAAACCCAGGTGGAAAAGGCTCTCACACTATAAAGTGAGCTCAAAATCTAACCTGGCACAGCATCTGGCATTTGGTAAGCACTAATAAGTATGCAACAAATGAATAGCTTATAAAGAAAAGTTACAAGTGCATATAAGTTAAATCATTCAGGCTACTTTCTGTGTGAAAAATTCTCTTTTCCGTTGTCTAGGCTCAATTAGCATTTGAAAGTAACAGTTCTATTGAATTGAATAAGCCCTAAGCCCTATTCTTTTGGTACAAGTATAAGGTAATTTTATCATTCTATCCCTGGGTCCAATCATGTTCCTTTTGTTTGTAAATGATAAGAAGGACTGATCCCATAGCTCTCTAAATGTGTTCAAGTATACAAATCTTGTTCAGTCCAATTGGATTCAAGTTAAATTCAATTTCATATCCAATGTAGAACTCTATCTCTCCCTACCTTTGTCTTGCACTTGGCCCTAGGAATCAGTCTTGAGAAGGGATGCTCGGTCCACTGAGGTTTTCATTTCTGTCCTGGTTTCCTTCTCTGATGGATTAAAGATGATCATAAAGCATTTGTCGCCCCTGAATCATGAGGAGGGGCTTATTTCTACCCTTCTTTGAATCAGGGCCGGCCATGTAACCACTTTAGCCGTTATGCTGTGGTAGAAGTAACTCTATACCAGTTCTGGGCCTGGTCTTCAAGAGGACTGAGGTTTCTGATTTGTTCCTGATGGAACACTTACTTGCTCATGCTGGATAGACCACATGGAGAGGTGAGGTCCTGAGACTATAAGAAAAGAAGAAAGGCCCAGTGTCCCCTTTGAGCCTCCAAGTGACTCCAGCTCTGAATCCCAGACTGTAATCTCAAAGGAGGACCCAAGTGAGACCAGAAGGACTCCCCGGATTAGCACAGTAAACTCACAGAAAAACACAAGACAGAGAGAGTAAAACAGTTACTCTTTTAAGCCTCTTAAGTTTATAATGGCTTGTTGCTCAGCATTGATAACCATTTATTCAACAGACCATTCTGGATCTCCATCTCTCCTTCACAGTATTAGAGCCTGGGATGATGGATAGGAGAAAAAAGCAAAATTCCGTTACTGAACTGCTACTGTGGTAATCCTTTTCTGGCTAATTCACATGAGTCCCTCAGAAGTCCTTACCTGGGAGTGTCTTCTGAGTTTCAACATGTCCTCATCTTCTTTCAGTAAGAAATCCTGATAATACTCCATGTAACATGCTTTGATATTGGGATCTTTGCCTGGAAAGCAGCTCAAGCTTCACTAGTTTATTAGAGTTCACTTGAACAGTGGGGAGTCATCCACAAGCCAAGGAGTAGGAACTCAGACAGATCAGCAGCTACTTTCTTTCTCCTTCTTAACATCTCTGCAGTTCCTTTGTTCCTGTTTGTATGGGCAAAGGGAGAAAGAAGCAAAGCCAGTGTGTAAATATATATCCAACCGAAAAAATGAGATTCTCTTTTCCCCTTCTTGTAAACATCTGTGTTTTTTTTATGAGGGCTTCTTTTGCAGAACCATTTGCTTGATTTAGACAGAAGGAGAAAGCCACAGCAGTAAGCCCCTGAGTGGACAAATCTAAAATGCCGAACGATTGTTCTAGTGATCTTTGTAAGCTGGGTTAGGGTGGTGGTGGTGCTGAATGATGGTGATGTTTTGGGTAGCAGAGCTGTTCTGCTGGTTCTGAGCAAGTCCTTAAGAAATATCTGGTAATCTCTTTATTTGGAAGAGCGTGTATGGTCCCAGCATCTGTGGTCTTTAGCTTTGGGGATGTAAGAATAATTTTGAGACCCAAACCAAAAAAATCCTATTACACCTATTAGTCATGATTTTTCAAACTTGTTACATATGGTCATTTTTTTTTCTGATAACACATGATTCTTGAAGAAAACTTTAGAAAATACAAGAAAGTATATATAAACAGGAAAAATCCTTCCCTGTTAAACCTCTCTTTAGCCAGAGACAATCATTCTTCTACATTAATTGAGTTCTTTTTCATCTTTCTTTAATGTTTATGCAGTTTAAATCACTTGTATGTGCATTTTTGAACATTCTCTTTTATACTCACCATTACATCATAAATTTTTCCTTATGCGTAATTTTTAGACAGGTTTATACCAAATATTTTATCTTCTTACAATAAAGGATAAAATGAACTAACAAAACATTTGTTAATAATAATTTGTGCAAATCAGATTTACCTGAATACTTGCAACAAAAAAATTATTCTCAGTTTGCTCCTGGCTCGACAGAAACAATTCTTTTATGCTTCTTAATTTTGTCATAAGAATATAGTGCTCCTTTTGTTGCAATAATAATCACAATATTCAGTGCCTGCCGTGTGCTATTTGTACTATGAAACATAGAGAAATAGCCCCCAGTTGGGTGATTATTCAGCCAATATAACACAATCCAAGAGCTGACAGATAGTCAATAATTCGGCAGGAAGCAGTGAGAAAAATGTCAATGTTCTCAATTTCTTCTTTGACTGGGGAAACTATCTAGAGGGCATTGGAAGAGCTGAATTTAAGGATTGATACAGGTTGTGAGAAAAAGAGTAAATGCTCCTTGGTAATGTCTGCTACAGAATGAGAAGGGAACAGAGTAGAAGAATAGCATTAAAGTAGTAACTCATTATGCATGCATTCATTCATTAATTCTTCATTCAGCATGGGGGGAAAGCTTCTGCTCTCAAGAGTTTAAATAACAGAGTTTGAAAGGATGACAAAAAATAACATTATGACATATAACACCGACTTAAAATGTGAGCTGTATTTTTTTCTATAGATGATAATTGACTGACTGCCATGTGCTAGGAAGCATGCCCCGTAACACCTGTTCATGAAATTGAGAAAGCCTGTGGTTATTGGGGAATGGAATGGTCAGGGAAGGTTTCTAGAGGAAGATGCATTTGATCTGGATCTTAAAGAATAAGATTTTAAACAGGCATAGAGGTAAGCCATTGACGTGGGAACATCATGAAGAAGAATAAGATGGTACGAATAGATGCAACTAAGTGCAGCTTGGCCAGCCCATGGGCTCGTGCAAGGAAATAGGAGACATAAGACTGGAATGGATAATAGTTCTTTTGCCCTCCAGTACGTACTACCCTTTAATCAGGAACTACGACCTCATTTGGCCCTGAAGAAGGAAGAGTGGCTGTAGCAGAAGAATAAAGAGTCTAAAAGGGGTGGATGGTGGAGGAAAAGGTAGAATGGTGAGGAAGGGGGACTAGGAAGGCATTGGAGAGAAAGCAAAGATGATATAAGAAGCTGCTGACCATATCAAGCCATTATAATGAAATTTAGATTCTTAAAATTAGGAAGATGCAATGGACATAAATATATAAAGACATAACATATTAAAAATCAGTATGGCAACGACAAAAGGTGATGGGTGAAAATATTTTTCATCTGATCCTGCATGTTTCCAGCAAGGCTTTCTAAGTGGAGCTCTTAATGCCATCTGATCTTGCCTTATTGCCATCTCCACAAAACCTTCAAAGTCCAAGCAATGGCTCCCAAGACACTTACAACTTTGGAAAAAATTACTAGATGTGGTTCTGTCCCAGAGTAAATAAAAGATGAATAAAGTAGTAATGGGCCCCTATATCTTTGAAGGACATTAAATATATCCTTTGAGTCTGTCTCCTAAACACTCCTGCTTGAATGAGACCCCTGTTTCTGGCCTCAGGTGGGAGATGGCTTGGTAAGGAGTTAGCCTGAGCACAAAAAGACTCATCTTTTGATGCCTTTCGTTTTTTTAACTGATAACTGCCCAATGACTATCATAAAGTTAATTTTACCTTTTGGAATCTCTCTCTTCTATGTATAGCAGTAGGGGACTATTTGAAGTGCATGGGTATCAGCCTGTGTTTGTGTAGATGGATATTAATCTAGGGCACTGATTCTGAACTAGGGACAACTTTCCCACTGGAGACTCTGGGCAATGTTCCTAGACATGGCTGTTGCACAGGGCAGGTAACTAATGAGCAAAGACTAAAGATGCCACTAAAAGTCCTACATTGCACAGGACAGCACCGCCTAACCCCCCCACCCCCCCAAAAAAGTCTCTGGTCCAAAATGCTAATATCACTGAGATTAAGAAACCCTGGTCACAAGTACAGGGCTGACCTCTTGTAAGCGTGGACAACGTAGTATACTCCTTAGCAGTATGAACAGTGCAGTCACACAGGGCCAGTGAGGCACACGCAGTCAGAGGGCTTTGACTTTAATGTTTGTGGTCACTATCTCAAGATGTTGAAACATTTTGTCTTTGGAATTAGGTTTTGTATTTAAAGTCCCATGGGACAATTGAGACCTGGAGTCTCAGCTCATAGAGGGTCCCCTGCCTCCCACTCCCTCTCCCTGAGGTGAGTTCTCAGCTGACTGCTCTCTGCTCCAGCCCAGAGACTTCTGCCACTCTCCAACCCTTGAGGGGCCTGGGCACGGGCATAGAGAGGGCAGTGACTGTGCCCATGTATGCTGAGTACTGAGTCACTGGGAGGGGTCCTGGGTGCCTGTGAGGGTCTGCACTTGCACCAGGAATGCCATCATGCTTGAGGGAATGCAACTTTAAAGAGCAAATAAAAAAGAACCAAAACAGGTTGAGAAATAGTAGCAGAAAGGATAAAGCCTTTTCTTCCCCCTCGATGTGTGAACAACAGTCCTCACATTTTTATTTTGCACTGAGTCCCACAAATTATGTAGCTGGCCTGGCCAGGCACAAACTGTTTTAAGGTTTTTGATTGTTAAGCGAGTTCTCGTTCTGAAAGGATTATCCCTTGAGTCTGGTACTTCTTTTGGAGATCCTAGATGGCCTAGCTGTGTTCTTTAAGACTGTCTTTGAAAATCTGCTATCTGGCTTCTATTTAGTAACCAGTTAGCAGTGTCTTGTTTTATTATACAATATTGTTTTAATATCAAAAGTTTGGTGCATGTTAACACCTTCTCATACAAAAGTCAGTAATTTACTTTTGGGTTACTTTCTTTTTAAAGCAAAGTACGTTTTTAAAGTGAATGTTATTATCTTTTATCTCTCATTTTGAATTCAAAAAGCATAGAAAAGAAAAACCAATATTTCAAAGTAACTAAAAAATCTCAACATTAGCCTTTTTTAAGTGAATTGATCAGAAGATGCAAAGTGTATAATAGTCATGATTTAATGTTAGTGATCTTTCTTCTACTTTTTTATTTCTATAAATGTAAGAGGTACAAGGGCAATTTTGTTACATGGATATACTGTGTAGCGGTGAAGGCTGGGCTTTTAGTGTATCTGTCACCTAAATAATGTGCATAGTACCCATAAAGTAATTTTTCATCACTCAGTGGCCTCTCACCCTCCTGCCCTTCCAAGACTCCAAGGTCTGTCATTCCACACTCTGTGTACATGTGTACACACTGGTTAGCTCCCACTTGTAAGTGAGAAAATCAAAGGATTTTCTGTTTCTGGGTGTTTCACTTAGGATAATGGCTATTTTTTAATGTTCTTGTTTGATAAGTTTTGCTTTCTTCTTGTTTGCTTGTTTTGCTATAAAACTTTTGTTTTAGAAGCTAATCTAATTTAAAATACTTTTGATCTGGATGGAAAACAAGGGAACAATTATTTGAGATTGCTAAATAAAATGCTTAAAATTTAACTTTTTTAAAAACAATGTACTATAGAAAATTATTAATTTGCTTTTTGTGTGGAACGTTCATTCCTGGGAGATGTTAGTCCCCGGGGGGAAAATAAAATTAAAGTTCTATGCAAACAATTGGGTTAATATGTTTTTCTAAGCCAGGTATATTAATCATGAAATTGCTAATTGGAGCTTATGTCTATGGGAACTGTATATTTCATGGCAGTTCATCTTTGGTATCCTGGGAAGTATGTCAAAATCTGCATGATATGTATCTGTGTTATAAGGACTTTAAAGCCTCACAACCATATATCTTTGTCTTTCAGCAATTTTCTGCATGTCCAGTAGAATATTCAGATGTAGGCTAGAGACACTAAGATCTGATTTAAGTTTATGAGGTTTTGGTGAAAGCCTAGAAGCTAATTATCCTCTCTGATATGTTGCAGTTTATATCATTATCTGGCAAAATAAAATTGAAGCCACTGTTTAAGTACCTTTTCCCCCAAGCCTATATAAGTACCTTTTTCCTAACTGAAGACTCAAAGTCATTTGAGGAATTGTTTGAATCTTCTGGAAAAAAAAATAATACATCTTCAAGATGCTCTAGCTTGTCATAAAATTTTTAAAAAAGCAGATATTAAACTTCTATTTCAAATGGGTTACTGCTGCTATAATTAAATGTCCTGTATCATGAACGTTAAATTCATTGTGAGGAAATAAGAGTGATTGTTTCCCAGAATAAGATAAGCTTTAAAATAGTTTGCAATTTTGAGGTAATATTCTATTATTATAACATGGGAAGGCAAAGTGGACTCTTGGCCCCTGATATAACTGGAAGATTGTGGCATCCCTAGATGTAGATGTTAAAGATAGTGAAAAGATTGAGTTAGATATTTGGTGCCAATTTCATCCTACAGATAAACTATATCATCCATGTTTATTTTTACGATGTTGCTTTTCATAGTAGAGCGGCTTGCCTGGTTAGGAAGACAGATTGGTGACCCGCAGTCATACACATTGATTAGGTGACAGCCTGTATTCTGAACAGTAGCTAGGGCCATGGCCTGGAGAATTTTCCATTGTTGGCAGTTGTTTTGCCTTTGCAATATGGACAGTGTAATGGTTTTCTACAAATTAAACTACTTTGTCTTCAGCGGTTGCAGGCCAGTGGGTTCTGTTGACCCTGGGCACTTCTGTGCAATCAGCATCTTTGTAATGTAACTTTTCAAGCTCTCTTTCCTCTCACACTTTTCTTTTGTTTGGGTGAAAACTGCCTTGTGTCTTCATGGTTGAGGTGGTGGATTCTGAGCCAAAAATTGCATCATTTAAAAAAAATAGAATATATGAACTTATTTATCATTATTGCTTATCTCATCAATATAATTATTTGGAAAATCTCTCCTTCAGTTTTCATACAGGAGAAGGGTTTCAGGGAGAAATCTCCAATGTGTATTTTTTCTTTGGGCTTAGTTGTTTAGTAAACAAGAATGTTATTATGAGTTATGAGTATCTCTTATGAGGAGGTCTGTAAGAAACTGGTGGGAATGGATTTTGGAATTTGGCAGATTTATAAGACAATGTTCAAATCTTAAGTATGGAAAAAATAAAAATCTTGGATAACTAGGTAAGTTTTGAAAATCAAAACATGCTAAGATCCAACATTCTAATGATCCTTTAATCAGCTGGTTAATAATGTGTTCATATTTACTTCTAAATTATCCCATTCTTAAGAACTGACTTTTATTTCTATCCAAATTCCTCCAAATATTTTACAATTTCTTCCCTCCCTCCCTCCCTCCCTCCCTCCCTTCCTCTCGTCCTCCCTCATATGGTGATTTTATAGTATTTACTTTTTATTCTGGTGCCTAACTTCACAGAAGTAGCATTATATAAAGCACAAGTTTTTAATTATTGAGAGTGTCCATTGAAACCTTAGCTTGGGTGATAGAACAAAATTCCGTCTCAATAAATAAATAAATAAATAAATAAATAAATAAATAAATAAACAAACAAACAAACAAACTGAGAAACCACACTAAAGTCTGTGAGGGAATGAAATTTAAATAGGAAATGACAAAACAAAACAAAACCCTTTGCTAAAGAAATAGTGCTAAGCAATGAAACCATCTAATTATTAAAACTAAAATAAATCTGACAAATTTGGCTATGGAATAGAATATATGTTATACAGTCTGGTAATATGAACATAAGTATATGTATGTATACTACATAAACTATAACTGTATTACATACATATGTATAGTTAGGAGGGAAAAAAAAGAAAGAAAGTGTGGAAGGAATATAAATATCCTGATTTCAGCTTTCATACCTGGGGTTTAAAAGATATGATCTAAATAAAAAATATTGTAAATAAATATAAGAGTACTTAAATAAACTGTGTAGAAAAAATAAAAAGACTTAAATAAACAAAGAGACTAGTCAAAGAAAATTGGCTACTGAAAATTATGAGAAGCTGGAAATGGAAATGTTCAATAGCATCATTACCAACCTTAAGGTTTCAATGGACACTCAATAATTAAAAACTTGTGCTTTATATAATACTGCTTTTGTGAGGTTAGGCACCAGAATAAAAAGTAAATACCATAAAATCACCATATGAAATATCAAAATGAAACAAAGTAAAAAAAATATGGACCATACATTTAAAGATTGTAGACAATATGATAGAATTAAGGCTAGACACATCTGTCATATTAATAAATTCTAATGTGTTAAGTGCACCTATATAAAGAAAAATATATGGCTTCCAAAGTCAAAAAAATTTTGTATTCAAGATATACCTAAAAATTATTGAAAAATTTGAACACACCTCTACAGATAAATGAATATCAGGTAAATGCAACTGAACAGAAATCTAATTCAGGAAGAAGACAACAAATGAGATGAAGAGTACCACATAAAATGATAGTGGATGCAATAAACAGGAATGATATCATGAGTTTATCATAGTACCAACACTTACTAAACCAAGAGCTACAAAAATGTAAGAAAAATAGAAACACATTGGAGATAGAGGCTTTATTTCAGCTCACTCAGACCTTGACATTTTAAATGGCCCAAGAGTAGGTAAGAGTTTGAGAAACAAAAAATATAATTAACTAGAATAACTACAATTGATTATACTAAACACTATGCCCCCACAAAAGGGACTATACTTTATTTGTAAGTGCTCATGGAACACTATAAAAGCAAAATATGTGTGAGTCCTAGCACATCTCCAATTAATGTAGTATATTTTAAAATTACCAATTTTAAAATCATAAAATTCCTAATTAAAGCCAAATGATTATGAAAAGTGATCACTTTCATAATTATTTAACTGTTATTAGAACTTATAACCCTTAAAACATTATTAAATTATCTTGAGTAAAAAAGTACATTACTGAGATTTAAATGCTAACTATCCATGCTCCTAATACTGTTTTGGCTAGAGTTATTGTGACATATCCACCTCCATTTATTTTGTCTGCCTGTCTTTTAAGTGAATTCAATTGTGGATAGTTCATCCATTTCCTAACTATATCTTCTTCTTTATTCATTTTGGAGCTTATACTTGTATAGCTTTCTTCCTATAATTAACACATTTATTAAGTTAATTTTTAGTATTGAGTTTTTTGATGATGTGAACAAGATGTTTGTTGTTGTTGTTGTTTTGTTTTGTTTTTTGAGATGGAGTCTCATTCTGTCGCCAGGCTGGAGTGCAGTGGCTTGATATTGGCTCACTGAAACCTCCACCTCCAGGTTTCAAGCGATTCTCCTGCCTCAGCCTCCCAAGTAGCTGGAATTACAAGCGCACACCACCACGCCCAGCTAATTTTTGTACTTTTAGTAGAGACGGGGTTTCACCATGTTGGCCAGGATGGTCTCCATCTCCTGACCTGGTGATCTGCCTGCCTCGGCCTCCCAGAGTGCTGAGATTACAGGCATGAGTTACCATGCCCAGCCAAGATGTTTTTATTTACATGTTCTAAGTGAATATTAGAAAGATTAGAGGTAAACTGTAAATGCTGTTATTTTTATACAGTGTAAGAAAGCAATATTCGTTCACTTTGTTAAATTTATTAAATATAATTTATGTATTTTTTTCATTTTAGGTTAACCATTTTATCTAAAATAATAAAAAATTGGTTAAAAAATTTATGCCACATTTCTGCTATTGTTTCTCATTTCAATGACTAGCAATTTCAGGAGAATTTTAAAGAATAGGGTTCATAGTAAACCTCTTGTCTTATTTCTGAATTTAATAAAAATATTTTTACTTTTTTATTAATATGTTGCTATGTATTGAAATGTTTAGCATTAAAAATTTTTGTTTTTATCAGTTTACAAAAAAGCTTGATGTTTTTTGTAAACTGGTAAAGTCTAAAAGTACCATTATAAAAATTATATTACTCTTTGAATATGAATATGCTGCTGGTTTTATTTGCTAACATTTAATTAGGATATCTGAATTTATATTTAATTATCTGAAACCCTATTATTTTTCATAACAGTAGGTAAAAGAAATGCATTAGCAAGTTCATAGAGCTTAACCAAGTATAATTAAGGTTACAATTATAATTAATCTGTGTGTTTATTAACTTTGTCAAGCTTTTAAGTTTTGGGTAGTATTTAAAACATCGGTTTTATTTATTTATTTGGCAACTAAAACTTTTATATATTTATGATGTAGAACTCTGTGCTTTGGAACAGTATCAACACCAAAATAATGTTATAATTTCGTTCTTAGAAATTATGCCAATATCAGGGCCAGATGCTGTTTTTGGAAGCAGAAGATTTAAAGGGCATTTAAAAACATGCTCATTGCCCTACAACTATTCATGTTTCCTATTTTTTCTTGAGTCAGTTTGGACTCTTTGATTTTTCCTGGTCTTTGACTGTTTCATAGAGATTTGTCAGTGTTATTAACATTTGTCACATGTTAAATTCTCATAGTTTTGAAAATATATGCAAAGTCCGTATATGTAGTTATTTATATGTTCTTAGTATAATTTGTGTTTTTATGTCTGTTTTTAACTAGATTCCCCCAAAATTGGTATATTCTATAATTTTAATAAAATCTGACCTCAGATTTAATCATTGATAAGATATATTCTAATTTATTGATTACTGCTTTTGTCTCCTAATTATTTATTTTATTTTATTTTTTCCTTTCTAATTTAAGTTGAATGTTCAATTGATTTATTTTTATTCTTTTCTATTAAAATATTCAAAACTTCACATTTTCTTTGGCTATATCTCATAAATAATGATGACTCGTGTTTAAAAATCATCTTCCCTAAAAAAACTTTGTATATGGCAATTTTGTGGTTTAAAGGAGTATGATTTTTCACCTTATCATTCAACAATAAAAATATAAAATTCTATCATAAAATGCCAATTTAAATATTTTGCATGAAAGTAATGTGGCCAGAAAAATTGATTTTTTTGTTCTTCAAAATTTTATTTTACACCTTGAATTGACAAATTACATTGTATTTGATGATTTGATGTTCACATATATTTTGAAATGACTACCACAATCAAGTCAGTTAACATCTATCTCCTCGCTTAGATATCACTTTTGTTTTGTTTCATTTTCCTTTTTTCTGGTGAAAACATATCCAATAGAGTAGTGTTGAATATAGTCCTCATGCAGTACATTGCCTCTCCAAAACTTGTCTTACTAAAGTTGATGTCCTTTGACAAACATTTCTCCATTTACTCCACACCTCAATCCCTGCTAACTACCATTTACTCTTGGCTTCTAGAGTTTGACCTTTATAGATTCCACATGTAAATGAGAAAATACAGAATTTCCCTTTGTACATCTGACATTTCACTTAGCATAATGCCTTCAGGTTTCATCCATATTGTCACAAATGGTAGAATTTTCATTTTTATTGCTGAATCATATTCTATGTGTGTGTACGAGAAATTCTTTATCCATTTTTCCATTGATGGTACAAAATTGAGTTTCTTGGTGTTCACTGATGTTTTATATATTGTCTAAAAATATATTTTTAAAAGAATGTTAACAGTCAATGGGAGCTTATACAGAAAGTGTATTTACTTTTATTAGGGAATAAAACAATGCAAAACTTTGAATTTAACTTGTAAAAAATATCAATAACGCTTTCTGTGTCTTAAAATTTTTTATTCATCCCTTTGATGATGCTTTTTTTAATCTATCTTTATCACTTACTACTTGTTCCTATCAAACATTTAAGGAACAAATATATCTTCCCAGCCTGAGATGCTAAGTGGAATGAGGGCAGAGCTCTGTGGGCCCCTCTTCAGACTTTCTGCTTAGACATTTTACTGTGATACTAACTAGCATCAACAGCACCAACTGGAATCCAAGACTTCTCTAATGAGCTGAAATTGTCCATAGCTGCATCTTTGGAAGTGGGAGAAACATTAATTTTTCATAAATTAGTATACAAATGAAAGAAAAAAGATAACAGGGTTGGCAATGTACATTTCAGGGGAAACATTCCTATTCAATGGGTCTGTTTTTATATACTCCTCAATCTGGGATTTTGACACAGTGAAATATGTAGGTAAGAATATGGAGATGGGTAAGGGGTGATAACTCAGACCCTGTAGCTTACTACCTGATATGGTTTGGATTTGCATTTCCACCCAAATCTCATGTTGAGGAGGCCTGGTAGTAGGTGTTTGCCTCATAGAGGCAGATTTCCCTTGTTCTGATAGTGAGTGAGTTCTCAAGAGATCTGGTGGTTTAAAAGTGTGTGGCACTTCCCCCCTTGCTCTCTCTCCCTCCTGCTCTGCCATGGTAAGACGTGCTTGTTTCTCCTTGGCCTTCTCCCATGACTGTAAATTTCCTACAGCCTCCCAGTCATGCTTCCTGTTAAGCCATTGCAACTGTGAATCAGTCAAACCTCTTTTCTTAATAAATTACCCAGTTTCAGGTAGTTCTTCATAGCAGTGTGAAACTGGATAAATACACTACCTGAACATTTCCCATTCTCTCTTTCTGCTCCCCCTAATCAGGAAGGAAAGTATATTTTATTTTCTTTCTTAATGGGAACTTATCAGTTGTCATTTCTTCTTCTTTAGAAGGGGTGATAGTTTCACTTACATTTTACCTTTCTACATGAAAGGACTGCTGGGAAAAATAACTAAAAGTCTCTCAATTACTAAAAGGGCAGAATAGATGCTGAGTTATTTATAAAATATATCCCTATTACATTGTTTTTCAATTTTTAAGATCAAGCTATTGAAAAGGTGAGAAGCACTTTATTGTGATTATTGGACAAAGTGTAAATTATTAACTTTGAGCATGTAAAGATAAAAGTAGGGTGGATAGATATTAGTTAGCTAGAGGAGGCAGGAATTGTGTAGGTTAACGTTTTCCTTTCATGAAGTTGGAGTCAAAATTCTACCTTTGTTAAATGGGACAAGGAATGAAGATTTAAGTTGATCATTTATAATTGCACAGATCAGTGGGAAAACTAGAATAGTGATGTGATTTTTTTGAAGAAGGAATGGATGAGTAGACAGAAATTAAGTGATAACTTCTAAACTTGGTAGATCATGAATTAGGGGTTAAACCATATTAGAGTAATGGAAGATCACTAAAAGGACTAAAATTTTCTTTTAGATTTTCTTAAGTGGTTGCTTTCTGGGGTGTTAAGAGATGGGTTAATGAAATATTGATTTGAACTTACCTCTTTAGTATGTTTATTTACTTTTTTAAAAAGTAAAGGATATTTATATTGTCCCTTATGTGTATATAAAATATTACATATGCCTTTTGTATCGATCCTTGTCATAGACTAAAAATCTTAAATAAAAATCAAACAAATACAAAATCAACAGCAACAATAAAAATAAAATAATAGTGCAGTTATCCCACCAAGAGATAATCACTACTGTGGGTGCTACCAAGAATTCTTATACCCCTTTTCCCTTTTTAGCCCCTCTGACCACCCTTTCTCTATATTTACAAACAAGTACCTCCCCACCAAACTTCATGTAGAAGCTCAAACTTATCCATTCTTCAGATCTTACCTTCCTATGAAAAGACTTTAGGACAACATTAATTTGGTCCCTAACAAAACTCAAAATGATTTTTGAAGGTCTCTACCATAAGTAATTGAATTTGATTTTTAATTCAGAAGAAATGAAGATTTTCAACTATTAAATTCTCAATTCTACCTCTTAGTTTCAATCTTATTTCACTTGGTGTGTGTGTGTGTATGTGTGTATGTATAAATATATATACCATTTATTATTCATATAACAAATGCTTATTAAGTATCTGTATGTACTACTGTGCTTCTCATCACAGAGTTTATAATTTGGTTGAGACAAAAAATAAATAGGCAAATAAGTAAATGTATAAAATATTGGGAAGGATGCTTTGAGATGAGCTGGGTCTACTTCATATTGCCTTGTCACTGAGGTCCTCTCTATGGGAGTGATTTTTGTGTTGAGACCTGAAAGATGAGAAGGTTCCAGTTATGTATAGAATATCATGAAGCATTCTTACGTATAGGAAACAGCATCTACAAGGGCCTTACCTATGAAAAGAAGTATTTGTGTTCAAGAAGCTGAAGGAAAACCAATTTGATTGGACCATAGTGAGCAGAGGGAGCAATGATGGAACCCAAATCCCTCACCTCTTATACTTTTGCGTAAGGAATAATTTCTCAAAGCTGAATTCCCTCATTCCTTTTCACAAAAATTAGGTGAAATTGATGTAACATAAAATTAATTATTTTAAAGTGAACAGTGATGTGGAATTTAGTACCTTCACAATATTGTGTATCCATCACATTTATCTCATTCCAAAACATTTTTATCACCCCAAAAGAAAGTCCTGGTCCCTTTAAGCAGTTCTTTTCCATTGCCCTATACTGAATATTTTATACAAATGGAATCATATAATATGTGACTTTTTGTGTCTGCCTTCTTTCACTCAGCATAATGTTCTCTAGATTTATCCGTATTATAGCACATGTCAGCTCTTTATTACATTTTATGGATGAATAATATTCCATTATATGTATACACCAAAATTTGTTTCTCCATTTATCCATTGATAGACATTTGTGTTGTTTCCACCCTTTGGTTACTATGAATAATACTGTTTTGACCATGCATGTATATGCAGTTATTGAATACCTGTCTTTAATTCTTCTGGACATATATCTAGAAATTGAATTGGTAGAACACATGGTAATTCTATGTTCAACCTTTTGAAGAACTGCCAAAATATTTTCCACAGTTGGCCGAACCACTTTACATTATCAGCACAATGTATGAAATTTCCAATTTTTCCATTTTCTCACCAACACTTTCATTTTTATGTTAACCATCTCAGAGAGTTAAGTGGTATCTCATTGTGGTGCTGATTTGTATTTGCCTGATAAATAGTGATGTTGTGGCTCTTTTAATTTGCTTATTGGCTATTTATATATATTTGGAGAAATTTATACATTTAAGTCTTGTGCCATTTTAAACTTAGATTGCTTTATCTTTGTCGTTGAGATATAGTTGTTCCTTTTATATTTTGGATATTAGAACTATATCAGATTTATTATTTGCAAATATTCTTTTTTTCTAGCATAGATTGTCTTTTTACCTTCTTGATAATATCATTTAGTGAACAAAATTTTAAAATTCTGATGGCATCCAATGTATTTTTCTTGTGCTCTTGGTGTCATATCTAAGAATTCACCGACAAACTCACTGTCATGAAGATTTGTCTCTTCTCAATTTTGTATTTTTATCTCTTATGTGTAGGTCATTGATTCATTTTGAGTTAATTTTTGTATATAGGGTGTGAGTTATGGTCTGATATGATTTGGATGGTCTGATATGATTCTACAAATCTCCTGTTGAAATGGGACCTCTGATGTTGGAGGTGACCCTAGTGGGATGTGTTTAGGTCATGCGGGCAGTTCCATGATGAATGGCTTGGTGTTGTCCTCATGGTAATGACTGAGTTCTCACTCTGTGAGTTCATGCGAGATCTGGTTGTTTGAAAGAGCCTGGCACCTTCTCCCTCTTTCTCTTTCTCTCCCTCTCTCCATGTGACACACTGACTCCCCCTTTGCATTTTGCCATGATTGTAAGCTCCTTGAGGCCTGCCTCACCGGAAGATGAGCAAAGGCTGATTCCATCCTTCCTGTACAGCTTGCAGAACTGTGAGCCAATTCTCTTGTTTTTAATTGTCCAATTTTAGCTATTTAGCTATTACTTTATGGCAACAAAAATGAACTAATACATGGTCCAAGGTTATTTTTATGTTTTATTTGGATACCCAGTTATGCCAGCACCATTTCTTGGGAAGACTGTCCTTTCCCCATTGAATGATCTTGGCACCCTATTGAGACTTAACTGACCGTAACTGTATGGGTTTATTTCCAGACTAAATTATATTCTATTGGTCTATGTGTCAATCTTCATGACAGTACTGTACTATTTTGATTACGGTAGCTTTGTAGTAAGTTTTGAAATTCAGAAGTGTTAATCCTCCAATACTTTGGATTAAATTATATTCCTGCCAAATTCATATGTTGAAACCCTAACCCACGATGTGATAGCATTTGGAGATGGGGCTTTTGTAAGGTAATTAAATTAGGATAAGGTCATGAGGGTAGGATCCTCATGATGGGCATAGTGCCCTTACAAGAAAAGATGCTAGAGGACTTGTTCTACCCCTTCACCTGCAATGTTAGGATACAGTGAGATGGCAGCAAGAAGAGAGCCCTCATCACAACTTGACCATACTGCACCTTGAATTTGGACTTCCAACTTCTGCAACTGTGAGAAAATAAATTACTGTTTAAGCCACCCAGTCTATGGTATTTTGTTGTGACAGCCTGAGCTAAAACATCCAATTTTGTTCTTCCTTTTCAAGACTGTAATTTGCTATATAGGACCTTTTGTAATTCTAGGACAGTGTGAGGATCATCATTTCAATTTCTTCATAAGAAGATCATTGGAATTTTGATAAGGATTGTGTTGAATCTGTAGATTGCTTTGTCATTGAAACAATATTATGTCTCTAACCCATGGACACATCCATGAATATCTTTCTATTTACTTAGGTCCTTAATTTATTTATAGCAATGATTGGTAGTTTTTAGTGTTCAAATATTTTAAGTCCTTGGTTAAATTCACTCCTAGGTATTTTATTTTTTGAATGCCACTATAAATGGAGTTTTTTTTTTTTTTCTTACTTTTTGGATTGTTCATTGCTGGTATGTGGGAACATGACTGATATTTGTAAGTTTATCTTTTACCTTGAAGTTTTGTTGAATTAGTTTATTAACTCTAGTAGGTATTTTTGTGTGGATTATTTGGGACTTGGTGTACCTAGGATTATGTAATCTGTGAAAGTGAGTTTTACTTCCTCATTTCTATTTTGGATGTATTTCTTTTTAATAAATAGAAGATGATTCACTCTTTCTCATGAGATATTTGTGAGAAATGTAACAAACAACTTACTTAGGTACTGGGAGACACTTTTCATCTCCCAGAACCTAAGCAAGTCTCGTGTTAGATTGCAAAGACATTTAAAAAGCAAAAACTGGTCAAGAGTACTGTAAATGTGGAGAATGTGGAGCTGTTGGGAATGTAAATTAATAAAGCCTTCCAAAAGACTCATGTATAAGCATAGTAGTGACCAGCAGTTCTACTATTAGGAAATAATTGAAAAAGTTGAGATGGTTTATATATAGTATATAATGCTTATTTCAGCATTATTTCTAATGATAGATATTAAAGCTACAACCAAGAAGTTTAACAGATTATTGTTAAACAGGTTGTTAATTGATCTTAAGATATTATACTATATAATCATGAACATGTTTGTTGTGGGTGAAGCATCCTAATAGTTTATATAAAAATACTCAAAAGAGCTATTTCTTCTCCATTCTTCCACTTCTCCTCCTCCTCTCTATATTCACAAATTGATAAATAATTAATTATATATGCCAAAATATTGTTAGTGGTTATCTCTGAATAGTGGCATTAGGTACAACCTAATTTGTGACTTTTATAAGTCCTCACATCATCTGTACTTTATTAGGCATGATTTTTAATAAGGAAAGAAACAGACATGTTATCTGAAAATATTTCACTAAAGAAAGCCATTTACTCAAAATCTACACGTTATCATTTTAAAACCGTCAACTTTAAAAACCTTCTTACCAGTACACTTTATTTTATGTGAAGAAAAATTTTCCTGTGGCCCTTATTGTGTTGCGTCAATTGTGAAAGAGGTGAAAAAAAAAAAAAAAGGGCGGGGAGAAGAGAAAGACTTTAATCATTTATCTTTTATGTTTTATTTTTTTGCTGCAGCTAAAACTATTCTGAATGGTGCACCTAATGAAATTTTTGAAAAAAAAGAAAAATTACTACAGCAAAGGGGACGAGGCTGACAGAAATGTCAGTGAACAAAGTTCTTACATTTAACAGTAGAAAACTGAGTCTATTTTAGCCTAAATGAATTATAATTGCACTTTAAAATTTGTTCAGTTTCTAAGAGCAGAAGGTATTGAGGTAATAAATCATTTCCTCTTATAATGTCACATTTTGAATTTGGAAATTTATAACTACTGAAAAAAGTAAATATTCCTAGCATTTGTTTATAAATTTTTGGTTTAGATTTTTTGGTTAAAAAAATTTGCAATTCTAGGTGTTCTATTAAGGATGAGAATCCCTTTAAATATTACTATTCTTAATTTTATCATTCTAATTAATCCTCAAAAATATTACAATTTCTTATCTCAAAAATGGGAAACTTTAATATACTTACGTAATTTATCTATTTTATTTGTTCTGAAGGCTAAGCAGCTATGTTTCCTAAATTTCTACAACCATTTCTATAGTAACCTGTCAATATAGACATTAAGTAGTACTTAAATGAAAGATATAAAATCTACAATATGTTTAACGTGGCTGAGTTAACATTACTGGAAATCTTTGCATTTTGATAATCTCCAGCATTCTATACTTAGCAATTTTTTGGCTATTTGAAATATAATTTATTCTGCCAAAGTACATTAGAATGTAAATTAGTTAATACTTTATCTTGTGTTAATGTGGTATGTCAAAAATGAACAGTTTGAATCTATAAGCCTGAAAAAATTACAGTGTGGCATAGTAAAAATCTCATGATTGTCTTTTCTTCAGGTTTTCACCTTTTGATACCAAGTGGCTATTTATAATATATGATTGGGTTTGTAAGCTAATATTTTTGCTAGTGTGCCTCTGATCCCATAGGCAGTAATATATATGACTGCATCCTATCAATGCAAAGAAAGTTAAGAGAAATACACACATTTGTTGTCAATGTCCTGTGCCATTAATTTTGACTCCATCCCTATTGGCACTAGTAACCCTGAACTCCTCATATTTTATGTAACTGTTCATGCTCTCGCAGACCTTCATGCCTGTTGTGTGTGTGTGTGTGTGTGTGTGTGTGTGCGCACGCGCGTGCGCATATATACCTTTCTTTTTATTCTGCGTTCTGTTGCTGGGTCAAATGATATTTCTGGTTCTACATCCTTGAGGAATCACCACACTGTTTTCTACAATGGTTGAACTAACTTACACTCCCACCAACAGCATAAAAATGTTCCTATTTCTCCACATTCTTTCCAGCATCTGTTGTTTTCTGGCTTTTTAATGATCGCCATTCTAACAGACGTGAGATGGTATCTCATTGTGGTTTTGATTTGTATTTCTCTAATGACCACGGATGATGAGCTTTTTTTCATGTTTGTTGGCCACATAAATGTCTTCGTTTGAGAAGTGTCTGTTCATATCCTTTGCCCACTTTTTGATAGGGTTGTTTTTTCTTGCAAATTTGTTTAAGTTCCTTGTAAATTCTGGACATTAGATCTTTGTCAGATTAATAGATTGCAAGACATTTCTCCCATTCTGTAGGTTGCCTGTTCACTCTGATGATGGTTTCTTTTGCTGTGCAGAAGTTCTTTAGTTTAATTAGATCCCATTTATCAATTTTGGCTTTTGTTGCAATTGCTTTTGGTGTTTTAGTCATGAAGTCTTTGCCCATGTCTATATCCTGAGTGGCATTGTCCAGGTTTTCTTCTAGGGTTTTTATGGTTTTAGGTCTAACATTTAAGTCTATAATCCATCTTGACATAATTTTTGTATAAGGTGTAAGGAAGGGTTCCAGTTTCTGCTTTCTGCGTATGGCTAGCCAGTTTCCCCAACACCATTTATTAAATAGGGAATCCTTTCCCCATTGTTTGTTTGTGTCAGGTTTGTCAAAGATCATATGGTTGTAGATGTGTGGTGTTATTTCCGAGGCTTCTGTTCTGTTCCAGTGGATTCTATATCTGTTTTGGTACCAGTACTAGGCTGTTTTGGCTACTGTAGCCTTGTAACATAGCTTGAAGTTTGGCAACATGATGCCTCCAGCTTTGTTCTTTTTGCTTAGGATTGTCTTGGCTATACAGGCTCTTTTTGGTTCCATATGAAATTTAAAGTAGTTTTTCTGATTCTGTGAAGAAAGTCAATGGTAGCTTGATGGTAATAGCATTGAATTTATAAATTACTTCGGGCAGTATGACCATTTTCACGATATTGATTCTTTCTATCTATGAGCATGGAATATTTTACCATTTGTTTGTGTCCTCTCTTATTTCCTTGAGTGGTGGTTTAAAGTTCTCCTTGAAGAGGTCCTTCACATCCCTTGTCAGTTGTATTCCTAGGTATTTTATTCTCTTGGTAGCAGTTGTGAATGCGAGTTCAGTCATGATTTGGCTCTCTGTTTGTCTATTATTAGTGGATAGGAATGCTTGTGATTTTTGCACATTGATTTTGTATCCTGAGCAATTGCTAAAGTTGCTTATCAGCTTAAGGAGTTTTGGGCTGACACGATGGGGTTTTCTAAATATACAATCATGTTGTCTGCAAACAGAGACAATTTGACTTCCTCTCTTCCTATTTGAATACCCTTTATTTCTTTCTCTTGCCTGATTGCCCTGGCCAGAACTTCCAGTTCTGTGTTGAATAGGAGTGGTGACAGAGGGCATCCTTGTCTTGTGCTGGTTTTCAAAGGAAATGCTTCCAGCTTTTTCTCTTTCAGTATGATATTGACTGTGGTTTTGTCATAAATAGCTCTTATTATTTTGAGATACTTTCCATCAATACCTAGTTTATTGAGAGTTTTTAGCATGAAGGGCTGTTGAATTTTGTCAAAGGCCTTTTCTGTATCTATAGAGATAATCACGTGGTTTTTGTTATTGGTTCTGTTTAGGTGATGAATTATGTTTATTGATTTGCGTATGTTGAACCTGTCTTACATCCCAGGGATGAAGCCGACTTGATTGTGGTGGATAAGCTTTTTGGTGTGCTGCTGGATTCGGTTTACCAGTATTTAATTGAGCATTTCCATATCAATATTCACCAAGGATCTTGGCCTGAAATTTTCTTTTTTTGTTGTGTCTCTGCCAGGTTTTGGTATCAGGATGATGTTGGCCTCATAAAATGAGTTAGGGAGGAGTCCCTCTTTTTCTATTCTTTGGAATAGGTACAGAAGGAATGGTACTACCTCCTCTTTGTACCTCTGGTAGAATTCGGCTGTGAATCCATCTGGTCCTGGGCTTTCTTTGGATGATATGCTATTAATTACTGCCTCAATTTCAGAACTTGTTATTGGTCTATTCAGGGATGCGACTTCTTCCTGGTTTAGTCTTGGGAGAGTGTATGTGTCTAGGAATTTATCCATTTGTTCTTCCTGGTTTAGTCTTGGGAGGGTGTATGGGTCTAGGAATTTATCAATTTGTTCTAGATTTTCTAGTTTATTTGCATAGAGGTGTTTATAGTATCCTCTGATGGTAGTTTGTATTTCTGTGGGATCAGTGGTGATATCCCCCTTATCATCTTTATTGTGTCTATTTAATTCTTCTCTCTTTTCTTCTATATTAGCCTGGCTAACAGTCAATCTATTTTGTTAATCTCTTCAAAACACCAGCTCCTGGAGTCACTGATTTTTGAAGGGTTTTTCATTCTCTATCTCCTTCAGTTCTGCTCTGATCTTAGTTATTTTTTGTCTTCTGCTAGCTTTTGAATTTGTTTGCTCTTGCTTCTCTAGTTCTTTTAATTGTGATGTTAGGGTGTTGATTTTATATCTTTCCTGCTTTCTGATGTGGGTATTTAGTGCTATAAATTTCCCTCTAAACACTGCATTAGCTGTGTCCCAGAGATTCTGGTATGTTGTATCTTTGTTCTCATTGGTTTCAAAGAACTTACTTATTTCTGCCTTCGTTTTGCTGTTTACTCAGTATTCATTCAGGGACAGGTTGTTCAGTTTCCATGTAGTTGTGTGATTTTTAATGAGTTTATTAAATCCTGAGTTCTAATTTGATTGCACTGTGGTCTGAGGGATTGTTTGTTATGATTTCCGTTCTTTTGCATTTGCTGAAGAGTGTTTTACTTCCAGTTATATGGTCGATTTTAGAATAAGTGCTATATGGTGCTGAGAAGAATGTATATTCTGTTGATTTGGGGTGGAGAGTTCTGTAGATGACTATTAGGTCCTCTTTTTCCAGAGCTTAGTTCAAGTCCTGAATATACTGGTTAATTTTCTGTCTCATCAATCTGTCTAATATTGACAGTGGGGTGTTAAAGTCTCCTACTATTATTGTGTGAGAGTCTAAGTCTCTTTGTAGGTGTCTAAGAACTTGGTTTATAAATCTGGGTGTTCCTGTATTGGATGCATATGTATTTAGGAGAGTTAGCTCTTCTTGTTAAATTGATCCCTTCACCGGTAAGTAATCCCCTTCTTTGCCTTTTTTTGATCTTTATTGTTTCATAGTCTGTTTTATCAGAGACTAGGATTGCAACCACTGTTTTTTGTTGTTGTTGTTTTTGTTTGTTTTGTTTTGTTTTTGCTTGGTAAATATTATTCTATCCCTTTATTTTGAGACTATGTATGTCTTTGAATGAGATGGGTCTCCTGACTGTAGCATACCAATGGCTCTTGACTCTTTATCCAATTTGTCAGTCGTGTATTTTTTTTTTTTTTTTTTTTTGAGACGGAGTCTCGCTCTGCCGCCCAGGCTGGAGTGCAGTGGCCCAATCTCAGCTCACTGCAAGCTCCGCCTCCCGGGTTTACGCCATTCTCCTGCCTCAGCCTCCCGAGTAGCTGGGACTACAGGCGTCAGCCACGTCGCCCGGCTAGTTTTTGTATTTTTAGTAGAGACGGGGTTTCACCGTGTTAGCCAGGATGGTCTCGATCTCCTGACCTCGTGATCCGCCCGTCTCGGCCTCCCAAAGTGCTGGGATTACAGGCTTGAGCCACCGCGCCCGGCCGTCAGTCGTGTATTTTAATTGGGGCATTTAGCACATTTACACTTAAGTTTAATATTGCTATGAATGAATTTGATCCTATCATCATGATGCTAGCCGGTCATGTTGCACATTAGTTGATGCAGTTTCTTCATAGGGTTGTTGGTCTTTATATTTTGGTATGTTTTCGCAGTGGCTGGTACAGGTTTTTTCTTTCCGTATTTAGTGCTTCCTTCAGGAGCTCTTGTAAGGCAGGCCTGGTGGTGACAAAATGCCTCAGCATTTGCTTGTCTGTAAAGGATTTTATTTCTCCTTCACGTATGAAGTTTAGTTTGGCTGGATATTAAATTCTGGGTTGAAAATTCTTTGCTTTAAGAATGTTGAATATTGGCCTCCACTCTCTTCTGGCTTATAAGGTTTCTGCAGAGCTTCTGATGGGCTTCCCTTTGTAGGTAACCTGACCTTTCTCTCTGGCTGCCTTTAACATTTTTTCCTTTGTTTCAACATTTGTGATTCAGATGATTATGTGTCTTGTGGTTGCTCTTCTCCAGGAATACCTTAGTAGTGTTCTTTGTATTTCCTGAATTCTAATGTTGGCCTGCCTTGCTAGGTTGGGGAAGTTCTCCTGGATAATATCCTGAAGAGTGTTTTCCAGCTTGGTTCCATTCTCCCCATCACTTTCAGGTACACCAATCAATCGTTGATTTGGTCTTTTTACATAGTCCTACATTTCTTCGAGGCTTTGTTTGTTCCTTTTCATTCGTTTTTCTCTAAGCTTGTCTTCACACTTTATTTCACTAAGTTGATCTTCAATTTCTGATGTCCTTTCTTCCACTTGATTGATTTGTTTATTGATATTTGTGTATGGTTCACAAAGTTCTTGTGCTGTGTTTTTCAGCTCCATCAGGTCATTTATGTTCTTCTCTAAATTGGTTATTCTAGTTAGCGGTTCCTGTAACCTTTTATCAATGTTCTTAGCTTGCATTGGGTTAGCACATGCTCCTTAAACTCAGAGGAGTTTGTTATTACCCACTTCCTGAAGGCTACTTCTGTCAATTTATGAAGCTCATTCTCTGTCCAATTTTGTTCCCTTGTTGGCAAGGAGTTGTGATCCTTTGGAGGAGAATAGGCATTCTGTTTTTTGGAATTTTCAGCATTTTCACGCTTTTTTTTTTTTTTTTTTTTTTCTCCATGGATTTATCTACCTTTGATCTTTGATGTTTATGACCTATGGATGGGGTTTTTGCATGGTGGTCCATTTTATTGATGTCAGTGTTATTGCTTTCTGTTTGTTAGTTTTCCTTCTGACAGGCTCCTCTTCTGCAGGCCTGTTGGAGTTTGCTGGAGGTCCACTCGGGACTGTTTGCCTGGGTATCACCAGCAGATGCTGCTGTGCAGCAAAGATTGCTGCCTTCTCCTTCCTCTGAAACCTTTGTCCTAGAAAGTCACCCACAAGATGCCAGTCAGAGGTCTCCTATATGAGATGTCTGTTGACCCCTGCAGGGAGGTGTCTCCCAGTGAGGAAGCATGAGATAAGGGACCCACTTGAGCAGGCAGTTTGTCCTTTAGCAAAGCTCGAGCACTGTGCTGGGAGATCCACTGCTCTCTTCAGAGCCGGCAGGCAGGAATGCTGAAGTCTGATGAGGCTGTGCCCACGGCTGCTCCTTTCCTCTGGTACTCTGTCCCAGGGTGATGGGAGTTTTATCTGTAAGCCCATGACTGGGGCCTGAGAGGCCCTGCCCAGAGAGGAGGAATCTAGAGAGGCAATCTGGCTACAGTGGCTTTGCTGTGCTGCAGTGTATTCCCACCCAGTTTGAACTTCCTGGCAGCTTCCTTTGCACTGTGAGGGGAAAATTTCCTACTCCAGCCTCAGTAATGGCTGATGCCCCTCCCCTCACCAAGCTTGAGCATCCCAGGTCAATTTCAGACTACTGTGCTGGCTGTGAGAATTTCAAGCCAGTGGATCTTAGCTTGCTGGGCTCCATGGGGGTGGGATCCACTGAACTAGACCACTCAGCTCCCTGGCTTTAGTCCCCTTTCCAGGGGAGTGAACGGTTCCATCTTGTAGGGATTCCAGGTGCCACTGGGGTATGACCAAAAAAAATAAATAAATAAATAAATAAATAAATAAATAAAAAATAAACAAACAAAAAAATTCCTGCAGCTAGCTCAGTGTCTGCCCAAATGGCCGTCCAGTTTTGTGTTTGAAACTCAGGGCCCTGGTGTTATAGACCCGGAAGGAATCTCCTTGTCTTTGGGTTGCAAAAACTGTGAAAAAAGCGTAGTATCTGGGCCACAATGCACCATTCCTCAGGGCACAGTCCCTCATGGCTTCCCTTGGCTAGGGGAGGGAGTTCCCTTATCCCCCGAGCTTGCCAGGTGAGGCAACAGCCCTCCCTGGTTTTGCTCACCCTCCAGTGGCTACACCTACTATCTAACCAGTCCCAGTGACATGAACTGGGCATCTCAGTTGGAAAAGCAGAAATAAGCACTGTTTGTGTTGGTCTTGCTGGGAGCTGCAGACTGGAGCTGTTCCTTTTCGGCCGTCTTGCCCCTCTCTTCATTTAAGTAATTATTCTTTACTTCTTTATATAACCACACTTACCTGGCAGGTAAATGGTATCTTTGCAGTTACAGCATTCTTGGCTTGTATTTTTTCTCTCTCAGTAATCTATAGATATTATTCTATCATCTTGCAAGTTTTTATGTTGTATACCAGGTGAAATCTCAATAATAGTCATTTTTGTTTTTAATTGAAGGTGACCAGTTTTTTGACCTGGGAGCTTGTAAGATGTTTCTCTTATTTTTACTAGGTTATTCCTTGGTAAGTATGCCTTTTCTTATCAATCCTGCCTATAAATATTGAGCCTGTCTACAATCTCAGGTTCGTCTACAGCTCAGGGACATTTATTTCTCTATTAGTTTAATTATTGCCTCTCTTCTTTCTGTTCCTTTTAATTGCCTTCTGAATCTCTTATTATTCTTATATTTCACAGTCTCAATTCATTCTCTACATCTTTTATAGTTCCTCCTCATTTACCAGGCCATCACTTTAGCATTTAACAATATCATATTTTTCAACAAATCATTTAAGATATTGATTTCACTTTATTTTAAAAAGCATATTTTTCATTTCCAAAAATTCTATACTTGATGCTGTCCTTAAATCTTAATATTACTACTGTTTCTTTTCAGATGTTGTTCTCCTCCTTTGGGTAAAAACTAGCTCTGAGTGCACAGCTTCTTCTTTTTCTCCCTGATATCTGCTCCAACTTTTGTATACCATTGCTTAACTTTCCTCATGATGGCTCAGCTCTAGCTTTTGGGATATGCCATCCCAGCAGTCCTGTGGTGGTAGAACAATCGATTCCTGTGGGCTTCCTCTGTAGCACGAGGAGCCCATCCCCTTCCGTGGGAGTTGCCATGTAAAAGCGTCTCTGCTCCCTGGTCTCTTCATATTTTCCCAGGCTTAGAAATGAGGAAAATTCAAGTCACTTTCTTCAGCTCCTTATAAGCTATTTGAGAGCAGGAAATCAAAGCACAGGTGAGGGAGGAACATCACCCTCTTACTGGGTAAGGGTGGGGTGGCCCATAGGTCTCTGAGGACCCAACCCTTTTCCTGCCCATTCTCAAATGTTCTGGTATGACTCCCGGGGAAGAAATTCCCTACCATTTCCCTCTCTCACTCAGGATACTCTGGAACCTTGATCTCACTTTCATTCTCTTGGCCTTGCCTGCTTGCTGTCCACAGCCTGTGATGGTGACTGAGAGGAGATGGGAGAGCTGAAGTGGAGGTGACCAGAACAGACTCTGTCAAACCATCAACTTCTTACAATCTCTTTCTTTACTTTTGCTTCAGCTTTCTACCTTTGAACTGACATGCAACAACTGTACCAACAGTAATGCTGGACCTGAGAATGGGAGCTGAGAATGGTTTTGTCTGAAAGAATAGCTTAGCCAGAGTAGCTTAGATTCTAGATTAAGATTCTAGATTAAGACAGACTTAACAGATTCACATTTCTAAGTACTCAGCATCTAATAGTGGTGTATCCATGTTTTAGTGTATCTAAAACATCTGCATGCCACAGTATGAATTTTTCTCATGTTCAAATTAGGAACTAACCTCAGAGACTGGAAGCCTTCTGGGAGCCAATAATGGAACAATAAATGAAATAGAAAAAAAAAAACAGTAAACAATATATTGGCCTAATATTTTTCTTAATTGAACAAACACATAGAGTATTTGCTATTGTTAATGAAAGACTGTTATACATACACATTAATAAACTGCATTCAGGCATCATTCTGAAGAGGATTATGCTCTGCAATTCTCGGTCTGATTTTCAGGAGAGTGGCTGGAAAGATTGGTGAATCTATCCCCTCCTGGAAATGTATAAAATGTTTATTATTGTTATTGGTGAAGAATATATAATTATTGCTTAAAGATAATTAACTTTCCATGAATAAATAACATATACATTTTACTAGACAGCACTTAAATATATACACCGTATATTCATTCCAAAAAATATTTCTCAGTCATGTAACTGTGTGTTCGACACCCCACAGTACTGAAAAGCTGATTTACCTCATGAGTATGAAGTTTGGTGGGGAAAAACACTCAAACATAAATAAATAATGTAATTGAAATTGCTACAAATAAGTTTTTCATTTGATGTATACTCTTAAGGAAACATCTGAGGGACAGAGCTAGAGAGAATAACCAAAAAAATTATTATTTTTTTTCTTCTGAGAAAAATAGCTAGGCTTGGTGGCTCATGCCTGTAATCCCAGCACTTTGGGAGGCTGAGGTGGGCGGATCACCTGAGGTCAGGAGTTTTAGAGAAGCCTGACCAACATGGAGAAAGCCCATCTCTACCAAAAATACAAAATTAGCCAGGCATGGTGGTGTGTGCTTGTAATCCCAGCAACTCGGGAGGCTGAGGCAGGAGAATTGCTTGAACCCAGGCGGCGGAGGTTGCAGTGAGCAGAGATCGCACCATTGCACTCCAGCCTGGGCAACAAGAGGGAAACTCCATCTAAAAAGAAAAAAAATAATATACTTTGAGATAATTTCAACCTCACAGAAAACTGCCAAACAGTGCAAAAAAATTCATTTATTTCCGTCATCCAGATTCCCCCTTGAAAATATGGCATTTGCTCGATTTACCTGTATTCTTCTCCTACCCATCTCAAAAGAGGACCTATTTAAGCACCTTGATTAGGAAAGGTCTCTGTGAGGAGTAGGTGATATAGGAGCTAAGACCTCAAAATACTGAGAAGTAGCAGGCAAGCAGGTGTGGAGGGTTGTAAATATAGGGGACAGACATACAAATTCCAGAGATGGGAAAGAGCTCAGCACTGAAAAGAACAGTTTCCAGGACTTAATATATGGTAGGAAGAGTGGAAACAAGAAAGAGAGGGAATGTGCCTTTTACAGTAAGAAATAGTGGTTTTATTCTGTGTGCAATAAAAATCCAGTAAAAATTTCATGTGGAAATGATATAGTTTGATATACATTTTTAAAAGTTGTTTGGAAACAGATTGACAGGCTCATGAGAGTGAGTTTGATCCATACTGGCTTAATTCTGTACTTAGGATTTGTATTTCAGCCCGGAATCTCTTTGGGACTTTCAGACCAATCAACTTATGTAGAGTTCCTTCCACTATTCTTTGCATTGATAAATGAAGAGACTAGGGATTGGTGTAAGCAAGGGTTGCTAATATCCAGGTTTTGAATAGTAACAATGAAGATGGAGATGAGCAGATAAATTTTAGTTTTATTTTGAAGAAAAAATATGACAGGATTTTCTGATGTGTTAGATGTGAGGTTCAGCAAATGAAATATTTCAAGAATGGTACATAATTTCTAGATCTAGTAATATGAAGAATATTTATACCATTTTCTGAGATAGGAGGAAATTGGGGGTAACTGAACTGAATCAATAATTTATAATTTGTGTCTGTTAAGTGTAAAAGTCTGTAACTTTTAAGGAATAAGTCATTTGTAAGCCTAGAGTGCAGAGAGAGATCAGATTTTGAAAAATACCTTTGGTGAACACCAAAATAAAGGCAATATTTAAATCCATGGGAATCTATTAATATCGCTGTACAATGATACATATACAGTGAGCATCTTTTATGGAATAAATATTATTATAGGTATGGGGTATATCTTAGTGAATATGATAGATTTGTGGAGATTTTATTAGAGTGGGTGATAGATAACATTGTAGAGAAAGGCCAGAACATGAATTCTGAACATATAGATGTAGAAGTCGGGGTGAGGAAGAGTACCCAGAATAGTAGACTAAGAAAATCCAAGAGTGATCTAAAAGAGGGGGCTTTTAAGAAAAAGGAAATTGTTTAACCATGGAGAGTATTGCTAAGTAGTCAAGCAAGCTAAATACAAGAATGAGTCCATCAGCTTCGCAATACAGAGATTGTTCGTGCTCTGAGAATATTCTGTTGGTCACACTGGTGGGGCAGTCAGATGAGCAGGCATGGAGTGAATAAGCGGTGAGGACCAGAGACAGAGTGTAGACATTTAATTAATTAATTTATTTTTTAGATGGAATCTCACTCTGTCACCCAGATTGGAGTACAGGGGCATGATCTTGGCTCACGGCAACCTCTGCCTCCCAGGTTCAAGTGATTCTCGTGCCTCAGCCTCCTGAGTAGCTGGGACTACAGGTACACATCACCACACCCGGCTACTTTTTTGTATTTTTAGTAGAGACAGAGTTTCACCATGTTGGCCAGGCTGGTCTCGAACTCCTGACCTCAGGTGATCTGCCCACCTCAACCTCCCAAAGTGCTGGGATTATATGTGTGAGCCACCACACCTGGCCTTAAATTTTTATTTAAAAACTAAAGAATTGTTGAAAGCAGCATCTCCAATTTCTGGCAAGTGGTCTGATCATCCTGCCTAAAACATCATGTAGGAAATTTTCAGATTTACTTTTCTATTGAGAAAAGACAAATGAACAATGTAGGAACCCCTTTTTAAAAGGAGATCCATTTAATGTTTACCATAACATCCACGGAATTTTGGAGGCTTTCCAAATAAAGAAGGTTAGGATTTGCTCACATTCTACTAGATAGTCTTTATGGTGTTGCAAAAATTATGATCAAATTAATCATATTTCTATAAACGTAGTGATTTATTCACATTATTAAATAGTCCCTGATTATTAAGACAGACTTAACAGGTTCACATTTCTAAGTACTCAGCATCTAATAGTGGTGTATCCATGTTTTAGATAATTTACGTGTTCTGTACAGCATTTTCTCTGTGAGGAACTTCAGACTGCTGCTAATGTGTTAAAGACTTCCTTTGCTTAATGGTAACATGTAACATTAGATTGCCAAGTAGCATTTGATGTGTACTCAACCGATCCGTAATCTTCCACAGTGCTCCAAAATTACAGTAAACTTGCCCCACTGCTGCAGCAATATTCAAGCCACCACAGTTTTCTTAATTTTAATAATTTTTGTTGAATGATACACATCTTTGGAATAGTGAAAACATTTCTTAAATTGGAGTGATAATAGGTAGCTAGTTCTTATAGTAATATGTGACTTGATATGACAAAATTGGATTGCCAGTAATATAGTAGATAATGAAAAATCATTATTTTTTAGAGGAAAGTAGTTACAGAGCTAAGAAATGTCACAAGTTAAAATCAAAGCTCCAATAGTTTATATTGGACCTGTACTTGAGTATTTTAAAAATATGATATTCATGTTGTTCACATATTCATTTTTCCCTTGAGTGAAAAGCTGCAAATTGCATATTGTATTTTTTTCTAGGAGAGGTAGGATCACACATATTATGTGTGATGGGATAACTTAGGGTTGCTTTGCCTAGGGAGTTGATTAAAATAAATTTTTAGACTTCTTGATCAAAGTGCTAACTGTCCATTTGCAGGAAAAATGGCACTGTAATGAACAAGAAAACCGGCCTCCTATTTAATTTTAACTTTTAAAATAAGCATTTGAGTTTTAGATTTAAAACATGTTTTTATGAATGGAGAAAATACATACAATTCCTAATCTACATGTTCACTGTGCTCCCTAAATTCATTTATATAGTATTATTGGGAGCTGAGAATGGTTTTATCTGAAAGAATAGCTTAGCCAAAGTAGCTTAGATTCTAGGCCAGATCTAAAAGTAATCTTACTTTTACAAATAACGAGTTTTTTTCATTGTTCATTTATTTGCTTGTTTTCAATGTAGCTCTCTGTATAAAACAAAACGGCTGCATAATCGTCTCTGAAAATTGGTGGTAAGTACAGTAGTTTGAATTTAACCTATTAGAGGATGTTGTTCAAGGTACTAGGAGAAGAATGTGAACTTTAATTTGTCCTTGCTTTAACTAACAACCTCGTTTGTGTTAAGATACGTAGCACCATTCATAGTTGCACTTCTCTGTTATGTATTTGGGGAATCCGAGCTGCTCTGCCTTAGTGACCATTAGCTTACTGCAGTAGCTTTTTAAAATGACACTGAGATATCCTTCGGCTAAAAGTCAGTTCAGCCCTTCTATGAATGCATGTGACAATTTGTCCCCTCGGGAACATTTTCCTCATTTCTTTTCATACTTGAATTCTTAATAATTCCAACCAGATGGACATCTGCCTCCTTCTCTAAATAGCAGTGCTCTAGAGTTTGCCTATCTTGAGATTTTTTTTTTTTTTGTATCATTTGTGATGAACTCTTTAATGAGCAGTAGCAAAGGGATCCTGGAGTTCAGCTTGTTAATTAGCAGTACAGCTTCTGGCTAGTGTTAGGTTAAAAATAATTGATTTATATTTCAGTGTTATACCATATACATGTTCTCACACAAAAGTATTTAGTAATGTTACTGCAAAGAGAATTTTCAAAAAATATCTTTAAATTGCATCTGCTTATAAAGCAAGTCAGGAAGGTAGGTGTTTATATTTTATTCATGTGAAAGATTAAGAGGATTGTTCTTATCCTAATCATACTTTCTTGTTATAGAATTTGAAAATGTAATAACATACAAGATTTTCTCCATGATTCTGGCTATCTCTAGAGTAGTAATTGAAATAAAACTGGATTATAAATGATATAGGTATACTATATATTAGGACATTTCTAAACATTAACAAATAAATGCTTGGTTATAAATTTAAATTTATCACTGAGGTTGGTTTTAGTCATAGGCCCAATAAAATATGCTTGGCAACTTAGCGCAATAAGAAAATATTGACTAGGAGTCAGAAGACCTAGATTCTATTACTAATTCTGCCACTATCTAGCCATGCAACCTTTGGCAAGTCATTTCTTCACTTCTCCCATCTGTAAAATGATGAAATTGATCTCTAATCTCTAAGGCAATTTGCACCTCTAAAACTCCATGAATTGAAGTTTCTTCTTCTCATTACCTTTCCCTTATACTGGCATTTCTAGTAACTCAGGCAAGTGACATGCTCTAGCCTTCATATTTCAATCTGTCATACCAGAACACATTTAATATTATTATTTATAGCTTGAAATGTTCTTTTTACCAGAATATAGGTCTTTGCTCATTTCCATATCAATATCTTTTAACTCTATTTGTAGAATATCAGCCTTTGTCAGCCTTTACAAGAATTTCTGGCTATATTTGAACAAATATGCATTTGGACTTTTACATTCACCTCTGTAAATAAACTATACTTAAATTCTGAAGAAGACATTTCTCAGTTGTTTTAGGCCCTCAGATTTGCTGGAAGGAGTTGTCAGATACTGTGTCTTCTCTTTCTGTGTACTCTGTCCTTTATTTTGACTAAACATGATTACCAGCAATTTTGATGAAGAAATAAATTATGTGCTTATCAAATTTTCCCATGATATGCTGGATGAGAGGGCAGAAACAATACATTTGAGAATTCTGATTCATCTCCAGAGCACCTCCAGGAACTAACAATGGGATATGCAATAGGACAGAAATGTCAAAGCCTGCATTTTGGCAAAACAATAAAATCAACAAGACAAACCCAGAATTATAGAAACTTCACTTGAAAAATCATATTCATCAAAGAAAAGACATTCTTAATTATCCAAAACAATATACTGCTTTAACATAAGTAGAATATTTTGATATCAGAAGGGGATATTCTTATTTGTGTCACATCTGTACAGCTGCATTGAATTCGGTGTTTAATTATTTAGCTTAGTAAATACAGAGTTAAGCTTTAGTATAGTATGATAGCTAGAAAGAGCAGCTCCCAACCCTGGCTGCCTTTCAAACTTACCTCTGAAACTTTCCAAAATTAATATGATAGAGGTCTGCCCTAAGAGATTTTACTAGTAGGCCTGGGATATATACTAAACAGCTATCTTCTTTTTATGTGGGTGCATAGCCAAGACTAAGAACCACTAGTAGAGTTGGAAGACTTTGCTGTCCAAGAAACCTAGACAGAAATACAAAATTAATTACCTTGGCCTTTCACAATAATACTCATTATAAGAACTACCAAATATTGAGTAATTTCAATGAGTTAAGTGGTTTATGTATATTATTGCATTAATCCTTATAATAATCCTCATTTATAATGATAGACTGTCAATGATGTAAAGTTACTTTGCCCAAATAGCATATGTAACAAGTGGCTTCCTTGGTTTCAAAGATATCTCTCTCATTTCAATCATTACATTATATTATTAAAAAGCTACTCATTGATGAACTGGGATGATGAAGGGAATCACAGTTTTAAGACACATTGCTAGCAGGCTTGGAGTAGAAACATCCCACCAGTGGGTGGGATCCCACCAGTGGGTCAGAAACATCCCACCAGTGGGTCAGAAAGGACAGGACCTTGCAGGGCACTGGTAGCCAGTAGTCACAGCTGTAGCCACAGAGCTGTGGTGGGACTAGCATGGGAGCACAGAGCTGAGGAGGACCTCCGAGATGCAAAATGGCACCAGCTTCTCCTTGAGGCAGAAGTCTCCTTAGAAAAAAGTAAAAATTTAAAGGAAAACCCTTTTCTCATTTTGTCTATTCTGAGCACCAGAATATAAACAGAAATAACCAGCTAGAGTTATATGTTGGGTATTCAATTCTTTCTAAGGGTCTAGTCTTTACAACTAAAGAAGGTGAATGGTTTCAGCCTCGGGTTTTCTTTTGTGTGTCTCAAGTTGATCTGGTCCTAAGTCACTTGTGCTGGTATATCTGTTTCTTACTTTGTGGTCCATGGTGTCAATTAAAGGAATTTCTTCTGCTTAGTAACACCGGCTGTGTGTGTGCACGTACACACGTGCATGTATGCATGGCCAATACTGCGTGCCTTCATCTAAACAGAGGGCTTACTCTACTATTTCTATGTAAACTGTTATAACCATGAAAACAATTTTTTACAAAGTATTTTTGGTGAAAGGATTTGTCCTGAGATGAAGACAGTGCCCTCTGTGGCAGCACAGCATTCTTCAAATCATGGAAACAAGAACTCAATTTACCTTTGTGAAAACTAGACTGGCGTGATAGTGATTGTGTTGCTATCAGAGCCAGAATGAGACTGGAAGTGATGGTGGGTTGCCAGCAGTTCTAAACAACATTTTTAGTCACTACAAGACGGACTCGGAAACATGTTGTTGCAGTGAGGATGGCTCATTGGCTCGTTTTAATTTGTTATCACAGGACTAGTGAAGCAAGAACTTGTAGGGGTTTCTTATGTACTTATTTAACATTCAAATAGATATTAGCTCCATAAAGACATAGTTTAACTTGCCAGGACCAAGAGACTATAAGCTTCAATTTGAGCCAAGAAATTCTGGAATCTTGATTATAACTTGAATCTTGATGTTTCCACTTTATATATGACTCAGGAAATAAAAGTTACGTAAATAAGCCATTAAAAAGCACACCAAAAACATATTCCTTTACTTCGAAGAGCTTTTATTCTGTATATATTTCATTTTGGAAAAGCTTTGTTCACTTGAGGAATTTTGTATTATTACACGTTTTTATTTAGTCGTTAATAAGTTAATTACATTTTGGAGAAAATACTTAAAATATACTTTAAGAAAGTGAAACATTTTAATCAGTGTTGCCAGAGTGGTAGAAAGTTATTTCAGAGTAAGGATGACTGGAAACAAATAAACAACAACAACAAAACACATAAAAAATGAAGAATGGGCACAAATGACTGTGCGTGTATTTCCCTGTAAGTAGCTGAAATAATCTTGGGAGCCTCTTATTATACTAGAGCTATTCTACAGAAGAACTGATAAAAGTAAAACCAGTTAATGAAGATAAACAAGATGGAAGTGTCCATTATCATGACATTTGAAATATAAGATTTATAGGTCTCCAATGCTGTTGAAGCCAACCAAATATGCTGGTTCACTGAGTTCAGGTTGTTATGCCAAGATGGGGCTCACTAAAAGATTCTAATGCAGTGGCCTTGATTATGCCTTTGATGAGCTTAGTGGCTTTTGTGGCATACTCAATTCATATTTGAATGCAATGTTTTCCTCAATAAATTCATGTCATTATGAATATCGAGGCCATAGAAATAATGATTGATTCTTCCTTTGTGCACAATGTGCTATTGATTTTTCTTTGTCAGCATAAATTAACTTACCCTTTTAACTTCCCAGGACAAAACAATCTAACTCACCTTCTTTTTTCAGTGGTGCCATATTAGAATGATGTATATGCGCTGACAGCTTTGTTTCCTTTAGATATTGCTAAAATAATTATATTAAATTCCCACAAATTATGAATAAAAGTACTTAAATCACTAAGGTTAGTGGTCAGTGCAATTTTATGTATTGAAAATTCTGGAGAAAATACGTGGTAAGAATGATAGTCTGTGTCTAATGTGTGTGTTATGTGTGTTTAAATATAAGGATAAAAAATATATTAGGCTGAGTGAAGTTCTGAATACTTCATAATATCAAAGTTGTGCTTTAGTGGGTTTGGAAATTGGTTTAGAGATTATTAAGGCCAAAAATCAATGGAGATGAATTATTTTGTATAGAGAGCAAGCATCTTACTGTTTAAAGGTTTACTCATATTTTGTTTCCAACTTTTTTTTTTTTTTTTTTTTTTTGAGACGGAGTCTCGCTCTGTCGCCCAGGCTGGAGTGCAGTGGCCGGATCTCAGCTCACTGCAAGCTCCGCCTCCCGGGTTCACGCCATTCTCCTGCCTCAGCCTCCCGAGTAGCTGGGACTACAGGCGCCCGCCACCTCGCCCGGCTAGTTTTTTGTATTTTTAGTAGAGACGGGGTTTCACCGTGTTAGCCAGGATGGTCTCGATCTCCTGACCTCGTGTTCCGCCCGTCTCGGCCTCCCAAAGTGCTGGGATTACAGGCTTGAGCCACCGCGCCCGGCCCAACTTTTAAACAATGTATTCTGGTACCATTGAAATAGGAAGTGTATTCTTAAAATTTAAAATCATATAATTGAAAAGTCTTGTTATTCTTAGACTTTTAACAAGAAACATTATTTGACTTGTTAGGTATATTAAACATTTCTTTTACAAAGGTATACCTTTCATGCATTTATTACCCAAGGAGGTGGTTTTTATGTGTTTCCTAATGGTGCTTCATCATTCTAACATTAAACACAAGGTACTAGGGATTCTAGAACAAGAATGAAAACAACAGAGTTTTTAGGACCACACCGCTGCTGACTGCTTGGAGTAGCATTAGCAGTGTGGTCTGTGTGACGGGTCATTCCTGGAGTGTCTAGTGTACAACTCACATAAATATTTTATATCCCTGATTGGTGTTTCATGGAAGACAATAATTTTTAATTTGTTTTACAATGATTTATAAAATATTAGTTCACTTTCGAGTATGAAAGATATAATATCATGACATATTTCTCTTCTCCCTTTCAACTTTTAGTTTTTGAGACACTTACTTGTCAAAGTATAGGATGTAAAAATATCCGGAATAAATTTCAGTTGATGTCTTGCATCTGAAGATTCATATTTTCTCTCCATCTTCCCCACCTTCTTAGAGTCCGCAATACAGTGTCTCTCTTTAGGGCACACATATTTGATCAAGATTTATTGCCACTGTGGATTTCCTCCTTTTGACCTCTCTGTAGCACTCGACCCATTTCTCAACTGCTTCCTGGTGAATTATTTTCCTGTGCATTTTACACTTGTTCCCAACAAGCCAAACAGATCAAATGGATGGTATCCATTCCCTTTTTAAACACTTTTTCTGGTAAATGTAACTTCTAACACCCATGTGAATGTTGCAGTATTTCTGGAGAGACACACTGAAAGTTCAAGAGAGTAAACCTGGAAGTGCAGCATATTAAATTCACTTTTATCACTGGCATTTCTCTTGATTAGATCTATGCTGGACTCATAGAGGGCTTGGGGGTGCTTATGCTACAAATATTAAGTATCCCTTCCATGAAGAATTGTGAAAAAAATCTTATAGCTTCTGCATCTGATGTCTGAGAAATAATACATTATCTATTCACTGCAAGCATCTGAGTAGAATTCCATTAGTTATTCTTTTATGAAATAGCTTTGCGTTTTCTCTTTGGGATACTTAACAAGCCTAACATCAATATTTTATTTGTTCACTATTCATTTGAGATATTTTGTATCAAATTCATTGCAATATTTCTAAACATCAAAGCAAAATGTTAGCATAATAGAAGAGAGAGAACACTAAGTAACCACTAATAATAAGAAAATTAATTCATAAGCTCTCTATAGTAGGCTTCAAATATTTTTGTCAAGAACTGTAGGCAATTTGAATAATTCTTAAATATTCTTAATATTTAATCATAATTATATCAAGTATATATATCTGCATGTGCCTATATAATTGCTATAAAATCATGTTTGTTTAGCTTGACTTCTCTCAGATTAATTATCATCTCAATTTCTGTTAGTCCTCCCCATTTTCTTATACATACGAAGCCTCAGCCATGATGGCCCATCTATCTTTTTTGTTAATTTACCACTGCTGAAGCCTTTATATCCTAATCTAACACCATTTTCATTAATTCCTGATGAGGTAAGTTCCTCAGGCTAAGTTTCAGAACTTTCACCACACCAGTTTTTCTGAGATTCTCATATTTTATCTGAAGTTTTCCTCCAGTTCATTTGTCTCTTTTCCGGGGCAAAGAGGACAGGGTCAAGATATTTCTGTCCTCTAGACGTCATTTTTAAACTCCTCTCACTATACACTCTCTGGTGAAGCCCAGCAGCTCCCATGATTTGATCCAAATTTTTCCCAAATCTGAACTTCAGCACAAATTTCTCCTCGGTTGTAGATGCACATATCCCAGTGCTCCTGGGCTTTCTTATGTCTCACACCAAATCAGCCATGTAGTCCTGTACATTCTGTCTTAAAATCTCTCCCCTCATTCTCATCTTCAGCCTCATTCCCTGTACTTCAGTAAATGACTTGACTATCATGTCTGTACTATGACAGCGGTTTACCAGCTGCTGTTCAGTGTCTCTCTGGAGATACACATTGAACAATCTTTTACCAATACAAAACTGATCTTACTGGTGTTTCCCTAAGTCCCTTGGTCAGTGTTCTCATGCAGGGTAAAATCCAGATTGCTTTAAGGACAGCACAATTTCATCCTCCAATATCTTTCCAGCCTTGCCGGTTTCTTTGACATGGTTTATAACCCCCACTCCAAGTATACTGGATCCAAATTGTTCTGACATACGTAGCCACTGAAATCTCCGCTGTTGATAAAACTGCTCTCTCTCTCTCTTTTGTTTGGAAAAGGGTTCTTGCTTTTTTTCCTTCTGATGATAGAAATAAGCATTTTAAAGATTATTGCTCTCCTAATTAGAGCTATAGCACACTATGTCAATATAATGATGTATTTTATTTCATATAAAGATCATAATTATCTTCATTTTTACTACTAAAGACTAAGGCATAGAGAGGTTAAGCAACTTGTCCAAGGTCAAAGGCTGGGAGTGTGTCAGAGCTGATATCTGTAATAAAAGCAATGTAACTGTTATTACTGAAAGGCTTGTCTACATTAATTTGGTACAAAGATGTGAAGAATTTAAAATGAACAGCTTAACCTCCGGTGCAATTAATAAAGTGAATATAAATCAAATACAATGAATTACTGAAAGAAATGTTTGTTATTGTTTGTGCGGTTGTTTGGGTCTTAACTCTAGACTTACAGACTCACAAACAACCTCATGGCTTAATTTAAAATAAATAAAGTAATAGATAGACTTTGTCAGATTAGCAGTACATGATAACATAGAAGTATTTGACAGAGTGCAGAGACACAACTCTGATGAAGAAACAATAAAGAGTTATTGTCTCAATCATCTTCTTTATCAGAACATAAGCTCCAAACAGAGGATATTGCAGACCATACATCACTCTGCTAGAGGGGAGTCTCCAACTAAAATAGTCGCATGGTATTTCTGGAACAGTTTCAGAAATGAGAAGAGTTCTTTTGTTATATGGAAAAGGTAATAGTCTGTCTTTTATAGAAAGAAATGCTGTGGCAGGTAGCACTTCTGTTTTGCCAAGCAAATAATGAAATCATGAGAGTTCACTTTTGCCTCAGTTGTACTGGTCATTATTTCACCTTTGCTTTTGAGAAAGAAAAGTGGGAAAATGGTGTTTTTTGTTTCTATTAAGTAGTTTTGTAGAATACAGTGAAAGAAATCCTGAGTAAAAGATACTTGTAAAAGAACTTTAAATATTTCATATACATATAATATTCCACTAAAATTCTTGATGTTTTTCTGGACCCTATTATAGTAGAAAAAGCTTTCTTTTTTACTTTTGGAAGAACATGAAATTGTCAGTTTTGTGACTTGTAAACCTTAAAAAAAAAAAAAAAAACAAAAAAACAAGTAATGCCTTTATCCAGTAGAAAATTTATTTTTGTTATATTTGTGCCATTCATAGGATGTAAAGGATCACCATAATATATTTGACAGAAATAAATAGAACCATGAGTGTGATTTTTAAAAATTATTGATTACTTCTAAGCACAGGCATTGCAGCCTTCTGGCTAGACTTGCAATGCCCTCATGTCAAGTCAATACATAACTCTCCAGATCTACTTTCTCCTATAAAACGGTCAATGTACTGTTGAGTAGATTCGGTTTTGAAGAGAGAGAGACAGTACAGCATTTCAATTGGAATTCTTTTGACTGGAGGGTTGGGTGATTAAGCTGGTCACTTGTGGAAATATATTGATTTCATGATATATTTTCAGGAATCTATTTTTCTTTTCTGAAATGCTGTGTCATGATGTGCTATTTAGAATTTCTTTCCTTCCCAGAGGGACATAGTATAGCTTTCAACAGCTGCAATGAAGATACCACAATGGAAAAAAGAAATATGGTGTCATTGTGAATGCACAAATATGAATGTGTGTTTTCCTTGGTTGTTTAAGGGGTATGAAGTAAACATTTTATCTTATTATGCATTTACATACTACCAAGAAAAGAATCCCATGATGTATTCAATTTTTAACTTACAGACAACATCATAAAATGTATAAAATGCTTAGCTTTGTAGCTAGCATACAATGTTGCTTTCATTTTAGATTACATTTTTTGCTTTTATCCTAGATTTCTTTGCTACACAGAAGACAACTTAGAAATTGTTCTTTAAAATTGATTATTGTGCACGAATAGTCTCATGGTCTCTGTTTCAAATCTTACTTGGAAAGAAATTAACATTTGTTGAGCATATATTATATGCCAGGCACTTTCAAATATTACATTTCATATAATAATCATAAGAATTTTTTAAAGCAGAAATTTTTACCCTTTTCTAGATGAGAAAAATGAGACTCAGAAATGTTACATATGTTACATATAATGAATCATCCAAGTAATAAGTAATATCAGATGAAATCCAGTACTTTAAACTCAAAGACCAATTTTCACTTCAGATGTCATAGTATGTCATACTAAACAGTCATCTCCAAGCCACTGTCGATGTTTTAGAAAATATGAGAACTTAAACTAGAAATGAATTATTTGGATAAAGATATATATATATTATATATATATATAAATAAAATCCTAATACTTGCAGGAATATAATATACATTCTTATGTTTTCAGTTTTTCTTCCTTGATGACCTTTTTGTGTGTACTGCATTTTTAGCCAGTCCCTTTGAGATTTTACTCAGGTAAACAACATATTAACAAAATATGGTACATAATTTTGGGACCCATTTTCTACCCTTCTAACTCCCTTTCTATTTATCTTCATTTAATAGAGAGTAGACATTTAAAATAACTCGATTTCCCGGCTTCCTCTGCAGTTAGGGGTGGCCTAGTGTTACAGTTCGGGCCAATAAGATATAGAAAGAAGTCCCTATAGAAAACTACCTTTTTATCTTTGTCTTTCCTCTTACATATGTCTGAAAAATAAACCACATAAAAACATTGATTAGGAAGACAGACAGAACCTACACAAGCTCTGGGTTACTAAACCCTGGACATGGTATGGCATAAGAAACCGCTTACTTTTTGAAAGTCTATGTTTATATGGCTTTTTGCTACTTTCAGCTTATCACATCTCTAATTGAGGTAAAATTATATTCTAATACTGTAAAATCAGTTTAAAATTGATTAGAATAAAGATAAGGCTTAAACACTGAGAACATAATTAGGCCAGTATCATGTAGCTAAAATACTTATTTCTCACTTATACACTCTGCTTTCACCAAACAATACCTTTCTTGCCTCTCATTTACATTCCACTAAGTTGTATAATGGATTTGGCAATCATGGACATTAATTCCATATTGAATTATCTTTGAAGCCAGTAGTAAGATTGTTATCCCAAATATTTGCTCTTTGTATGGTATAAATTTGGTACAGTGTTTGTAGCAGCCAAAATAAACTGGGAAATACAAGGTGCTACATGATTCTTGGAATCCAGAAGATGAAAACAAAAATCATTCTTTTGGAAAAGTGAAACTATTCCTGTTGCACATACCAGAGAACACTTTTCCCCCCATCATGGGTCATAATAAAGAGTAAAGAATTTATATTAAGTCACTGAAACTCTTTCCCCAACAATGTCTGTTTATATACTGAGTTATCCAGGAATTTTTTTGTAACCGTCTTTAGTGTTTGATGTTATTAAACTGCTGTTAAGCTATTTTACGCCTAATAAGCACAATCAGTAAACACCAAGCAATGGAGATCAAAACAATGCAGAGATGGGTTATCTGCGAGTCCTGGAGAACATCCATCACATACTGTTTCATTCAGCAGTCTTTACCAAGCGGGAAGCACACTTGCATTGTTGCTTTCTCAGTGAGGGTAGGGAGAGGGCATGAATATACTCCAAAGTAGAAAGTTTAGTCTGTATTTAAAGAACATTTAAGGAGATTAGATATTAGTTTGAATGAATCAAATCCACAAATTACCAAGCTCCTACCAAGTGGGCTGGTCACTTAAGATTGTGCACCACAGGATGTGATTGTGTAAATGTTTCTTATTTGTTTAAATATCGTATCTTAGCTCTAGTGAAGTTCAAGATATGAGGTCTGATTTCCGACTGACTCTAGGCGGCTATATCTGGCTTAGAGAGGGAGTACACTATGCCTTACTTTTTTTTTTTTTTCTGTGTATTCCTTTCTCTGCTATCTTTATATTTTCTCCCCTCCACGACCCTCCCCCTGTCTTTTCTCTCCACTCCCTTTCTGTTCTTCTCCCTTTCCTCATTATCCAAATTTGTTTATTCTATCTTATTTTTTTAAATTGTTCTTTCCTTCGTCCTAAATATGCATGAAATTCAGGTTTGGATTCATGATTTTCTGGCAATTAATCTCTGCATTTTGTGTTATTTAGGATTATTTTTAAAATATGTGAAAGATGGAGCCAACTCCTCTGGGTAAACTCAGTGATTACTAGGAGATACAGCATCATGGATCTGGTTACACTTACCTGTGAATTTCTGGTGTATTTTTTTCCTGAGAATCATCCTGTTTGGTAACATGGGAACATTAGAGTAAGTAGATAACCCAGAAAGACTGATTAGATAATTAACTCTTCAGAAAGATGGAGCATAGCAGCTCTAACTTGTATAAACATAGTCCTCTGTCTTGACAAAAACTAGGTTAGTCATTCACTGCTTTCTAGGATGGAAGTAATTTTTACACCACTTTCATCTTTCCCTTATAAATTGCAAAAAGATGGGAGTGTCATGGTTCATCTAACAGTTTTCCTTTTGATTATAGAAATTTTAAGGCAAATCGAAGAGGATAAGACAAGCTGATAAAGCCCTTTAAAATCTCCTCTTTACTTTTTAAATATAATTGAAAATTCCAAAACACAGAGCCTGAGCTTTTCAAAAACAATTGGGTCAGGTGTATGGAGACATTTTTAAGACTAAATTAGATGAAAATGCTTATTAATTTTGGACTTATGGTTTGGGGTTTGACTATGATTTCATTACATGAAGGTAGGGTGAGTTATGGAGAAAAAAAACTAAAACGTTATGCTTGTAAATGTGCTTGATAAATAATTGAGAGTGGATTAATATCTGAACAAAAGAATTTAGTTGGCATTTTGCTAGGCATCTAAACAAATAATAAAATCCATGTAGGTTTTCTTTTTTCCTCCCTAAGAGTCATGTGGAGAGGTGTGCAGGAGTGCAGAGCAAGTGGGGAGAACATTTATGGGAAGTAAAAGTTGAAATTGTCATCTATATTCACTGTTGTGAAGATATAAGAGGAATCACTGTTTGATGGGGAGCATTAGAAAAATTACAGTGAATTTTATGTTTTATAAATAAGTGAAATTGAGGTATTTTGGGGGGAATGATAAAACAATTTTTAAAAAAGAGAAAAATAAATTCAACAAATACATTTTGTAGTGTGAAGGTTCTTTCCTCAAAATGTTATGGATAATTCTATCATAATGGAGGATTGAGGTTAATAATCATAGAATCCTTCAGTTCTTTACTGTAATTGTGTCAAATAAAGATACTTATCTTTATTTCTCCCATATGCCTACTAATTTTTTATGCCTTCTAATTCACTGCAGTCATGGAACTGAGATTACTTTCTAATCTCAATCGTTCCTATCACTATTTAATAATGTGTATAGAGCTTTGAAAAATACTTTCTGTAAAGCCAAATTTTTAGAAGATGATATTAGAGAGTTTTAAAACGTAGGGTAATTTAGTAGAATATCCAGAAATAAGGTCCATTCAGGAAAATATAAATTCAAAGATTAACCTTTACAAATTGATACTCAATTATTAACCTAGTGGATACATGGACAGGAATTATAATAATTATTACATCTGTATTCATCAAACAGCACAATTACTTTATAAATATGTTTTCTGAGAAAATAATATAATAATGTTCATGAAGAACAATTGATTAGGTAGCTGTAAAGGATAATATAAATGAAAAAGGCAAGAAAAGTGTATTACTGCATACAATATGTGAAAAGCTAGCCATGGAGTGAGCACATAGCACCATTATTCTTCTCAAAGTCAGGTGTCCATCTGACTATGAAAGGCAAGTAGATACAAAATCTTTTTGCTAGTTCAAATAAGATAAAGCAAATAGAGCTTGGGAAAAAAACATTAAGAATTCCTTTCATGTATGATACTTTGCTGAGGATTCAATCATATAGACAAATCATGATTATTTTATGATACTTTCATTAATACTATGAGCAACACTCATTTATGTATTTATATCTTCTAGATCTCATACTGTCCGACTCTAAAGTAGAGATAACACTGCCCTACTTCTCTTCTGACTTGGAATCATGACATTAAAGCTGTATCTGGATAATAAGTGACATTTTGTAGTCAGTGTATTTCTTGATCTGATGCTAATATTCTCTTTATTATGATCCTAGGAAGGTGATTCACAACTGAATTCCTCTACTGGTGGGGAAGTCTATCCTATCTTTGACTTTATGACTGACATGCGAAGAACTTCTTTATTTTAATCTAACATATAATTTCACATAATTCTTTTTCTTACAGAACTTAGTTTCACATCTTAGAAACATGGAGAACATATTTGGTCCTTCTTCCAGACAATAATCCTACAAATATTTGAAAAATATAAATTTTCACCAAATTCTCTCATCTAGATTTTTTCCAATTTCTTTCTTTTCTTAAATTATACTTTAAGTTCTAGGGTACATGTGCACAACATGCAGGTTTGTTACATATGTATACATGTGCCATGTTGGTTTGTTGAACCCATCAACTCGTCATTTACATTAGGTATTTCTCCTAATGCTACCCCTGCCACAGTCCCCCACCCCCCGACAGGCCTCTGTGTGTGATATTTCCCACCCTATGTGCAAGTGATCTCATTGATCACTTCCCACCTATGAGTGAGAATATGCGGTGTCCGGTTTTCTGTCCTTGTGATAGTTTGCTTAGAATGGTGGTTTCCAGCTTTGTCTATGATCAGAGAAATGCAGATACCACCTCACACCAGTTAGAATGGCGATCATTAAAAAGTCAGGAAACAACAAGATGCTGGAGAGGATGTGGAGAAATACAAACGCTTTTACACTGTTGGTGGAAGTGTAAATTAGTTCAACCATTGTGGAAGACACTGGTGATTCCTCAAGGATCTAGAACTAGAAATACCATTTGACCCAGTGATCCCATTACTGGGTATGTACTCAAAGGATTATAAATCATGCTGCTATAAAGGTACATGCACAAGTATGTTTATTGTGGCGCTATTGACAATAGCAAAGACTTGGAACCAACCCAAATGTCCATCAATGATAGACTGGATTAAGAAAATGTGGCACATATACACCGTGGGATTTTCTCCAAGTTCTTAACTGTTTATATTTTGTCTATATCTATAAAAATTCTTGCTAAAACTTTGATAGGAATTCCATAAACCTACCCATCGATTTGAGAAAATGAAATCTTTACTATGTTGAGTCTTTCAATCATGAACATGTATTCCTCACTGTTTAGCGCTTTAATTTGTTTAGTCACTGTTTTGAATTCAGCATACAAGTCCTTTAAATGTATTGTTAGATTTATACTTAAGTGTTTCAGTTTTGAATGATTGTGAATGGCATTGTAATTTTTATTTTAGTGTCCATGTATTCATTGCTAGTATATGAAAATATAGCTCATCTTATGTGTCTTCAGCTTTATTAAAGTATAATTGACATATATATATATACATTTAAGGTGAACAACATGATGTTTTGATGTATGTATACACTATGAGGTAATTATCACAATCAAGCTAATTAACAAGTCCAGCAACTCACATTTACATTTGTGTGTTCAGTGAGAATACATAAGATCTACTCTCTTAGCAATTTTCAAATATACATTATATAATTACTAACTGTAGTTACCATGCTATACATTAGATTCCCAGAACTTATTCATTCTGCATAATTGAAATGTTGAACCCTTTGACCAACATCTCCCCATTTTTCCCAGCCCCCAGCCTTTAGCAACCACCATGAATTTTCTGTGTTATCAGGTCATCTGCAAATAGTAACACTTTTAATTCTTTCTGATCTATATGCCTTTTATTTCCTCTTCTTGCTTTATTGCCCTAACTAGAATTTGCAGCCCTACATTGAATGAGAGTGGTGAGAATCGACATACTTGCCTTATTCCCAATCTTAGTGGGACATCATTCACTCCCCCTCAATTAAAAATAATGTTAGCAGCAGGTTTTTCATAGATCATTTTATTGATTGACGAAGTTCCCCTCTATTCTTATTTTTCTGGGAGTTTTTGTGAATGGGTGTCAAATTTTGTCGTTTGTTTTTTCTGATCAATAAATAATGTGATTTTTCTTTTTAGCCTGTTCCATAAAGAATTATAATATATTTTTCAATATTGAACCAACCTTGCATCCCTGCAAAAACTCCTTCGTGTATAATATTTTTATAAATTGTTAAATTCTATTTTTAAAATGTTTTGCGAAGGATTTTTGTGTCTATGTTATGAACCTGCACATTTACCCCCAAATCAAAAATAAAAGTTGAAAATAAGTAAATAAACACATATTTCTTTATTTCAATTAAGGCTTTTTTGTCACTCAAAAAAATAAGTTTGGATAATAAAAGTAAGTGATACGAGATGAATAATAGTTGACATGGTTTTGGAGTCATACGTTAAAAGCAGTTGAAAATTAATATTTTAAGAGAGAAACAGTAGAATTGATATTAGATTTTTTTATATCCATCATGCAAAACAAGCTGTAAACTCTTATATGTGGCTTCAGAACAAAAAAATCCTTTGTTCAGTTATTCAATAACATTATTAAACAGCTATTGCATGTCAGAAATCTTATGTGGTTTGGGAACAAAATTGAAGCTGTCATTTGGTACTTGCCTTCAAAATGCTCCAAATCTACTGGAGAAGAAAGACATGCAAAAAGAAGATGCAAGATGTAATGTGGTAAATCTCATAATAGAAATATGCCAATCGTGATATATTTTGGCCAAAGGGAAGTAGTTATGAGCAGTTATAATATTGCCAAATATATTAATAATCTTTCAGAAATGGAACTGTATTCATGAAAAAGGAACAGATGGGAAAGTAATAGTTTACAATTGTCAGAACATTCAACCAGAGGTTTGCCAATCATAAGTTAGATACATTGGAGAGTGGTTTCCTGCACTGGCTGAAATTCAAGACAAGAAGATTTCAATCCCTAAGGGGTAGATTATGAGGTGGTGTGCCTATTTGTCAGATCTTAGAGAAAAGATTTAGGTAAACAGTATTTTAACAAATGTTTGTCAAAACCTTTTATCTATGTCTGCCTGTGGTGTTTGCTGAGGGGAATACTTTTTTAAAGTAAAATGCATAGATCACAATATTCACTAGCTTAAAATTTTATCACATTTGGGTTGGAAAATACCCACATGCATTTAACAAATAAGTATATTGTGTTTTCACTGGAGACTGGATGATTTACCATTGTTAGTAGTAGTATTAATAGTTTTTACTTTACTTATTGAATCCCCAAGGCACTTCATCAGCACTGTACCCTGCTGTTACTTATGCGCACAGTGTTGCTGTATAATCTCTATTTTAGAATGAATATATTAATAATCAGAAATGTTATTTAAGTTGCCCAAATTTATTCAGCTAATAAACGCAGCTAGGTTTTAAACTCAACTGAATTTTAAAACTCACGGTGCTTGTTGGGGAGCCAAATAGTCCATTAGAAAAGAATCTAAAGCACACTAAACATTTGTGTGTAATTACAGCAGAGAATACACACATTGGTTATTGATATCAGATAATGTATTTTTTCATAATGAACATTGTTATAATTTCATATATTGTAATACTTTCTAACATTTCTTGTGACCTAAACATGCTCCAGGCATTATTCAAGGGTACTTTACATGTACTAGATCACTTAGTCATCACCATAAATCTATGATGAATTACCTTGCTAAGCACCTGCATTTTAGAGACGTTTTGCTTCATCTCATAGTGTTATTCCAAACATAAAAACTGATATCTTTTTCTGTGAACAACCCAGACACACAAACATGCACACACACACACACACAGAAATACACTGCAGTGTTGTGTATATTTTCCCAAATAATTTTTCAGGATTTGGTATACATTTGCTCTATTTTTGAAGTCATGGAGCATGTAGAATACATCACATTATGATACACAATTAAATAGTATTTTGTTCCTTAGAAATTATATTAAGAAAAAATAAACCTTTGTATTATTGCCTTAACTTGCCATACTAAACCCAAATAATTTAGATTATGATTCTGAAGACTAACAATGAGCTCTAATTTTCAGCCTTATATTTTCTTATTACCAGAATAATTAGTAATTATCCTGAAATTATCCAATCATAATTTATTACAACAAAGCTATTTTCCCACTGAACCAACACAAATACCGATGGCTATTCTGTAACTTAATATTAGACTCACCACTTTGATGACTGAATCTATCAAAGTCTTGAAAGCAGATTTGATATTTCTTATGGAAGTAGAACCATAATATTTCTAGAATTTTAATAACTTATTTTATGTTTGTTTTCATTGTATTTGTATTCTAATTGCAGTCTGTGGGGTTTTATAATGATAATAATTTGAATATCAATAAACACAGATATCTGGTTAAATTAAGTCAATGTAAATAGTTTATCATCTGTAAAATAGGGATAATAGTATCTAGGTTGAAGGTTTGGATTAGAATTAGAACATAAAGCATACAAAAAGCCCATGGCAAAGTAAGCAACCAAAAGATACCCATTGCTATATTATTATCAGTAAGCCAGGTCAAGCATTTCAGACCTAGCGAATAGCACAGGCAATCATGCAGCAGAAAAATCTCAGGGCTTTGAGCCCTCCTGGTTACTGCTGAATGACAGTCCATGTTTCCTGTAAATAAGGTGTAGGCTTCTTCCCTAATGTTATTAACTGATTTTCATTGCACTGCAAGTTCTGGCAGGAAAGGAGTGGTTTTTATTTGGTACAACATTGTAGCCCTGGGCATAACATAACACCCTGTTCATAACAGTTGCTCAGTAACTCTCAGAAAAGAATATCATTCATTATTGGTTATATTTGGTTATTGCGTTTGTTTCCTAGACCTGCTGGTACAAATTACCACAAACCGTGAAGGTTTAAAACAACCAAACAACAGAAATCTAGTCTCTGACAGTTCTGGAAGTTAGAAATCCAGATCAGTTTTACTAGGATAAAATCAGTGTGTACAGAGCTGTGCTCCTTACAGAGGATCTAGGAAAAAATTAATGCCTTGCCTCTTCCAGCTTTTTGTGGCTTGTGTTTGCATCACTCTGATCTTTCCTTCATGCTCGTATTGCCTTCTCCTCTTCTGTCTGTTTCAAATTTTCCTCTGCCTCCCTTAAAAGTACCCATGTAGTTGCATTTAGGACCCACCCTGATAATCCAGGATAATCAGTCTCAAAAGCCTTAACTTTACCACATCTTCAAAGTTCCATTTTACCACATAAAGTAACATTATAGGTTCCAGTGATTAGATATTAGACACCTTTCTTTGGTGGTCATTATTTGTCCTGCCACAGTTTTGATTTTCATCTTTTTGTTCTTCCTCTCTGGCAGTTTATGTATAACAGTTGATGGTGTTATAAGTATATATTATGTTATTTACTAAAGAATTCTAACACCTAAATTTCACAGACATGTTGACTAAAGTGAGCCTTTTTCTTTTTCAGAATTTCCAGTACTTACTGAATAAAGTTCATTTCTTCATTTGGAGGGACAGGACTGTGATAACTTACTTTGTGTTATTTTTCTTTGATTATTTATGTGACATATTCTTAGTTTAAAAGCTTTCAAAATTCAGGAAACCTTTTTTAAAAAAAGGAAATATGTAAATCACTATTGTATCACTCCCTCAAACCAAGTTTTACTTAGAAATGTGCTGAGCACCATTTAGTTGACATGGTAGCATATATCATATTCTTTACTAAGCCACTTCTCACCAAAGCAAATCACCAAAAATAAGGCTACTAATAAAAGTAAAAATCTACCATGACACACTCTGACAATGGTATGGCTCTATATGTACAAGACTAACTAGAAGTTAATAGACATATAAAAATTATAATAGTTACAGAAGTGATTTTTATTTCAGGCACTAATGTTACAAAGTAGGAAAATGTTTTCTCCCTTACAAGAATGCAGTCAGGTCACTGGAAGGATTCCTAATGCTAGAAAACAATCAGGATCCTGGACAGTTAATCCATGTTCTGTTCTGTGCACCTGCTTCATAATTTTCTTCCTGTAGTCTGATTTGCTCTGTCCCACAAAGCACAAAGAAGAAAATGAACATGATCTCACTGGTTACATGCTCTCTCAATCCAAATTAAAATGTTCCGAAAGGGACCCTGATTGCCGCTTCCTAGGTCAGATTCCAGTGTCATAAGTCCAGTAGGTTGGGTAATATTATGGCCTGCTCCCTGCTGTTACTGTTCTAGGTGATAGTAAAAGAAAATTCATTTGAAGTGATGAGACCTGGTAATCAGTATCTGTTTACATTTCAGGGGACCTCTGGAAGTCCAGCCTCCATCTGTCTTCTACCTAAATCTAGATATGTCTAAAACCTAGGGGATTGGGGTTTAGCCTGTATGGTCTTTCTATAGCATTTGTCTAGCTAATAGCATAAACTATTAAGGCAAGTTTGACTTGTGTTGAATATTGCTATTTTAAAGAACAAATACTTGGTTACTGTTTCTTTCTGTCCATCTTTCCTTCTGGTATCAATCTCATCTGCTTTTTTATGAAATATTTGTTCTCTTATTTGAACAATGTTCTCCATTGTTGCAAATATGCATGGGGGAATCACTCTTTTGCTTTGGAGTTATACTGTTGTTCTATGTATTACCATATTCTTTCTTCATGTCTCTGACTTTCTACATATAAATTGGACTTATTAAGAACCATAGTGTGTCAGAACTTAGGCCAGTGTGCTCATTTATTTTATTATGTCAGGTATAATTATGAATAATCAATTTCTCAGTATTTTCAAAATACCCTGATTTCATTTAGCTCAAAGATCTTGGAGAAAATAATAAATTGACTGCATTAAATGTGAATGAAAGGTAAAACAACTGAGTAAAATATCTAGAGGGAAAAGCTAAAACTGTGGCATTTTCCATATGTGGAGTCCAGCAGCATCCTTTTTCTGGCTACTAGGTGATAATAGGCCAAATGAGACAAATGTTTGGTTCTCTGGGGTGTGCTATTTCTTCTTGATGATACTCTGTCTGGGGTCTAATCAAATATAGGAGCTTACATATTTTCACTATAAAGATATTAACAAATTCTCTGATTCAGTGATGTGCAGTGTTGTGCCTGCTGAGAGCGTAGGCTTCTCGGTAGACCTTAGGATGACAACGAAAAGGCTGAAAAGTATAAGGAGCAACCAGGGGAGGCCATTTATGTTTTCAATTTCTAATAAACTCCACTGTTTTTAAATTTTAGATTGGCGTCTTTAGCACCACAGGCAGTCCACTAGAGCTCCAAGCTTTGCCTGCTACCACATGCAACAATAAGGGAAAATGACCAGAGTCAACAATTAGTGCATATTTGTATGTCCAGGGACTTGTGATTATCAAATTATAAATCTGTCCCTAAATTATTAAATTGCCAATACGACCTTTTCACATTTCCAAGTTTATCTTAATGCTGCTGGAATTGCACTTTAAAATCATAGTAGTAAATTTATGTAGGACTAGGGAAAAAGGAAAAATGGCATACACGATTCCCATGTGTTTCCTATGTGTGCATGTTACAAGGATGGAATTACAGTGATTTCTAAGAAGGTGATAAAACACCTGCTTAGTGCATGAATCACATTCTAAACATTCAGGTCCAGACGTGGGTGCAGCACACGAACATGGCACATGTATACATATGTAACAAACTTGCACGTTGTGCACATGTACCCTAGAGCTTAAAGTATAAAAAAAAAAAAAAGAGAGAGATGGCAGTATTACAGGCTCAGTTTGTGGAGCCCTATATATTCCTGTCTGCTTTGCTCCATAGGATCTAAATAATTTTTAGTGTCAGTCTTTAAAAGACTTCTGTTTTATTGCAAATTTAGAGTTGAAAACTAGATATAATTTGAGAAATTTTTGAAGATGGAATATTCTGTTATTCCCAAGAATCTTATGAACTTGGGTGTCATACATTATTATTTCTGGGAGGATTTATTTAGTATTTAATAATTTAGCATTAGCCTTCAGTTGTTTTTGCATAATCTATAAAGGTAGGATAAATTCCTTTGTTTTCAATTTTATTAGTAGTATTAATAATTAAAATAATTTTGGGATTGAATTTTAATAGCCAGTCAATGTCCAATATGATATAAATATTGAGATTTTAGCAAAAATAGATCATTATTTTCAATGCTAAGCACTTAATTTTAAGTCCAGGATGTTTTATTCGGGTTTTACAAGTTAGTACCAATTTAGAAATTATCTACAAATCAATTTAATGAAGGAAGTCAGGTTCATATTTTTATATACTTAATATAATTATAAAATAAAAGAAGTTGGCAAACCCATATGTCATCATAACTGCATAGTAGACAGTTACATAAAATACTGCTTCATAGACATAATTTACTGTGTAAGATCAATGACGAGAGTAGGAAAGCTTGGCAAATATATGGCTTTAATTAATAATCAATAATAATGATAACAACAATAATAAATTTTCTTCTACGGTAGTCATTCCCAAAGGTATGTGAAAGCCTAACTAAAAAATAAGTGAGAATAGATTTTCTTTAGAGAAGATAATACTCCCTGTCCATATACAATTTGAAAGAAATAAAAGCAAATATCATTTTATATGTAGGAAGAACAGCATATTTACTTAGCAGAAAATTTAAAGTATCTATACTTGCATTGATAGTAATCTGTTCATGCATTAATAATATCAGGATGGTTCAAATAGACTTAATTAGTGTTCAGGATGACAGTGAATTTACCTTTTGTGGTGCTATAAAAAAGAAAAAGAGCAGATACACTGTATTTTAAATAATACGTGTTAGATAACATTTTCTGTTTTCTCTTGATTTATAGTAATCAAACTGATTTGAACAATAATGATTTTTCTTGCACTTTTCAACTATTCATTATGTTAATGGTTTTGCTTTCATTCAAGAATTATATAGATTTGTAGTGACATAGAAGCAACTGTTTTCCTAATTTAAAATATTTTAAGATTTTATTTAAAAATAATTCATAATTATTCTGCAAAACTAGGAATTACAGATAACATAGAAGAAAGGATATTTGCTATCTTGTCATCTAAAGATGCATCTAGTAAGATTGTTTTGCATATCATTCTAGATTATTTTCAAATCAGTTTATCATTTTATCAATAAAAAATGTAGGTACACTATACACATTATTTGTAATTTGAGTTAGCATCATATTGAAGGCATCTCATTAAAATATTTTGAAATTCTTATGTATAGAAATTACCTCTTCAACAAATATTTCACTGTATGACCATTTTTTATTTCTGTTTTGTGGAAAATTTAAGATTAGTGTTATTTTAGCCACCATTTTGAAATTTTATATAGAATGAAATTAAATTTATTTTATTTATAGTTATCTGTAGCTTTACACAGATTATAAAATCACAAGTAAAATGTTATTTTACTAGTTAGTAATATACAAGACACCAGAATGTGTCTTTTAAAGGTAATTGGTAAGAGAATATTTCTTTTGATTTGCCTATTTTTTTTTTTTCCAATTTTTAGATTTTTTTAAAGGCTTTTTAAAGATCCTGTCACTATCTGGAATTTTAAGAGAATGAAAATATCCAAAACTTCTTTTCCATATAGTATCTGAAGATACAAATAGGAACTTTGAAATGGGTACTGACCCTTTATCATTTCAAATTCAAATATGTTGAGATAAAAATGGAGAAATCTTAAATTAAAAAACCAAAAATCACTGTAAAAAATGTGGCAGTGTGTTCAAATGCAATGTTTCCTTTATTGTATATTGATTCATTTGTTAAGCAACAATTACAAATATCCCCAAAACATGCCAAAGGCTGGAAATAAACCTGTCAACAAGATAGATATATTTTCTGTCTAGAGAGAGCCTAAGAGAAGGCATACAGATGTGTGAACTGAACATTTTAACAGTGTGTGAGAGAGACGGGTGGGATCTTTTAAACCAGATCCAAGTAAGATTAAGAGAAGGAGTCCTAGAGAATGAGACTCTTAAGATGAATTGGAGTAGTATGCCAGGGAAAAAAAAAAGAGCAATGGAAAACATGTGTTAGGGAGATAACTTCAAGTGTGGAAGCCCACACAACAAAGAATTGCCTGGAGAGTAACGTTAAGATATGTAGAATGACTGGAACACTGAGTATAAGATGTTGGTTCTTATTGTTGTAATGGAATTCCAAAGAAGGGTCAGATCATATGAGACCGCTATGCAAAAGGCGTTGACTTTATCAAAGAAGTAATAAATGACCATCAGAGGTCTCGAAAAGAGGTGACATGACATGTAGGTTTGCATGCAATAACAATGACACAGGATTCAAATTGGAGAATAGTTTGGAATGGGACAATATTAGATGAAACACTACATTGATAAAATAATACAGTATACAAATAATGGTAACTTGCAATGTTATTGTGGCATTAAAATTAGAAGTGGATCAATTGAATTCTGGGGAGGGTGAATAAGAATAATTCAAGATGGTATCAACGTTTTCCACCTGATGTCTTGTATAGGTAGCGATGTCTTTCACATAAAATTATCAAAGGAGAAAAGCCCATAAATTTGCATAAAGTTCATAAGTGTATTCGTGGCATCATATTTGAAGTAGCTTTTTACTTTCTGCAAAACATTTGTCATAGCAAATGTTATTAATTTGAATTTTTAATTGGTTGGTATAAAACTACCAGTTTTGTTTAATAAATCATTTTGTTGTGTTTTTAAGTTATTTATAGCTTATTTGATGTTTGAATATGTTTAAGTGATAGTGGGGGATACACAAGAATATTTTCTTTTTCCTTTAAAAATAATTTATTGAGAGTATACTCATCATTGTGGACAGGAGGCAGGACTAGATTGCAGCTCTGACTTAAACAGACAGAGCAGTGTGTGGAGGCTCCTATTGTGAATTTTAGCTCCAAAACAACTACAAGAACAAACCAGGCATCCCAAGAGGACTCACAGACCCTCTGAAGGAAGCCGACCACTCCTGCAGGACCAGGGAGACACCCCAAATACTGTGAGTGCCCAAACTGCGGCAGTGGAAACAGGAGACCCTCCGTACCAGAACATACACCACCAGTGCGAGAACTGAAGGTCTACTTTGTGGGAGAAGTTTCCAATCTTACCTGGAGCTGAGTCAATTTAGAGAGCCAAGCAAAATGCAGGGGTAGAGGAAGCAGCTGGAAAGGCCCTGGGAGCTTGCTGGGTCCCTAAGCAGGCCATTCCTGCCAGGCACCACAGGGATCCTTTGGCAGGGTAGCCAGAGGCTGGGGGGAAATCACCACAGAGAGAGAGAAGGAAGCCTCCAGCTGAACTTAGTACCAACTTGAACTGGGCAAGAAGCCTCCTCGCCAGAACTTGGGGGCGGGCATGAACTCAGGGGAGGGTGTGAATCAGGTGTGCAGGCTCCGCAGGTGGGAAAACCAAAACCCTTTTCTTTCACAGCTGGGTGGCAGGTAGCCAGGAGCAAGTTCTCAAGCCCAGCTTGCCCACAAGATTAATGTACACAAATCAATAGCTCCACTACACACCAACAGCAACCAAACAGAGAATCAAATCAAGAGTTCCACCCCTTCTACAATAGCTGTAAAGAAAAAATAAAATACCAGCTGGGCACAGTGGCTCACTCCCGTAATCCCAGCACTTTGGGAGGCTGAGGCAGGTGGATCGCCTGAGGTCAGGAGCTTGACACCAGCCTGGCCAAGATGATGAAACCCCATCTCTACTAAAAAATGCAAAAAAATAGCTGGGTGTGGTGGCAGGCACCTGTAATCCCAGCTACTAGGGAGGCTGAAGCAGGAGAATCGCTTGAACTTAGGAGATGGAGGTTGCAGTGAGCCAACATTGAGCAATTGCACTCCAGCCTGGGCAACAAGAGTGAAACTCCATCTCAAATAAATAAATAGATAAATAAATAATAAAATACTTACGAATATATCTAACCAAGGGGGCAAAAGACGGCTACAAGGAAAACTAAAAAACACTGCTGAAAGAAATCATAGACAACACAAACAGAATCACATCCCGTGTGTACCTCAACAACCTACAGAAAAATGTAAAAGTATTAAAAATAATGTATTAACTTAGTTAGAAAGACACTACCATATATCACATTCAAAAGGATTTGGAATCTAAATATATGTTCACAAGCTGTATCAGAGTTCCAAGAAATAGTGAACTCATACAAAAGAGATTGACTAAAAGAATTTAATGAATGGGGCCATTTAATAAGCAGTGAGAATGGGAAAGGAACAACAGGAAAACCGCTGCTATTCTAAGGCAGAAGGGGCAATGGCTGAAGCCTCAGAGGAGGGACCGCTCAATAGGAGCTGTGCCTATAAAGGAACACAGAGTCTACCAGGTTCTCAGCAAGGGAGGTGCCACAGGGAAATCTGGAGGTGGGATTTGGTGGAAAGAAATATTTTGATCTCTCCATTTCTCGGCCTTCTGCTCTTCTCTGGCACCTAGCATTGGCTGAACCCTGTGGGAAGCTATATGGCAAGAGGGCCTGAGTGATGCAGCTCATATAAATCAGTTTCCTGTGGCTCAGAGATCGTAAGAAATGGAAATGGGTAAAGGGTCATAGGATGAAAACCAGTGTGCAAGCAAAGAAGTATCTACAGAACACCAACTAGATACCCACTTTTTTCCTAGCATATTGAAAATGGTTTTAGTTACTATGAATGGAAAACAATTTCATGACTTTAAGCAATTTATAGTTAAGTTGCAAAGTAACCACACTAATATTTTAAATACAATCATGGCTACAGAATGTTTTTGAAAACATATACAGAAGTACTGAGGCGGGTGTGCAAAATATTTCAGAATGGGGATGAGCATGGGACATGATTTGCCTTTGGTCTTGCACATCATATAATAGGAAAAGTGCTATACATGTAGATAAAAATTATTTTACCAGTAGTATAAAAATGGCATTTTCCTGTGCCTGTTGTCCCCGAAGAGCAGAAATATACTTAATACATTTTCATGGCAACTGGCCACCATCCTTTTTCCCTACACTTGAAGTTGTCATTGTTAGGATGGAGCCAATTTGCACTGCAGTGTGCAAAAATAATATCCCCTCTGCCTCTCTGAGTCTTGCCCTCTATGCAAAGTGCTTAATTTTTCTGGCTCATCCATCTTAGATGCTTTGCAAAATGCAAATTCTTAAAGTTCTACAGAGGAAGAAGGGAGTGGGAAATAAATGGTTTATTCTCTGCCAAGTTTAAAATCAGTGTTCACAGATGGATATTTTTCAATTAATAATGTCCCATTTCTCACAAAATTGTTGAGTAATAACACCTAGTCCTACATATGTTCACAGTTGATAGAAGCTGTACGTTGATGTTGTAACCTAGCATATATGACCTTCAGTGAGCTACTTGTGCTGACAAGTCTGCCCTATTATAAAGAAATACAATCAGCATATAGAAAGTATTTAGATAAAAATAATTTTTGAGACTTTAAAAAAAATTCTGATATCTTTACTCCTTTTAGGAATTTAGGATTTCATGTGCAGATTTGGAGTCATGAAATTTGACATGCAGAACATAACAATATAAAATATTGGCTGATTTGTAAACACTCGCTTTATTGCTACTTTGTGAAAACAAAATTTCCTAGCTAAGAATTTGCAGTAAATTTTCAATCTAGTCTTATAACAACAATGAATATCTTACATGTGAACATTATTTTATAGGAAAGAAAATCGTTTACCAGGTACTTTATCACTTAGTCTTCGAAACTCTGAGAAACAGATAAGTGGATTCTATTTTAAAGATGAAGATAATAGCTAGTGACATTGACTTACCCCAAATCACATAGGCTTGAATTTTCAAGGTTATTTTTTTTAGCTACCCCCAATTAATGTAACACATGTTTTCACATCAAGAGTTAACTGATAATAAAATTAATGTTGTTAAAAACAAGGAAATGAGATACAAGCAATTGCAAAATGTGCTTCAGTTATAACTAGAGTTCACAGGCCTTTGTTATATTTGAAAGCGTGGGATTGTAGTTAGAAAATAATCTGTGTTCAAAGCATAGGTCTGCCATTTTGTGGCCTTGTAGACATTGAACAAGCACCTTAACCTATATCAGCTAGGTTTTCGTATCTCAGTAGCAAGCGATAATTCCTGCTTTTAAGAGTTATTTTGAAGATAAATGAGATAATACATGAAAAAGTCTTTAAAAACCTTCTCAATACTTATTAAATATCCTATATGTCCTTTCTCATTGCAAATATTTGCAAAATTGCTTACTAAAGAATTATGTGTGGTAGGCTTTAAAATTATCAAATTAGGCTTATTATGGACAAGGATAGTTAGCAAAATTGATCCTGGTTATTGAATTTTTAACACCCTAGAGCCATTTTCTCTTTTCTTGAACATGGAACAAGTACTTTCAAGGCCAAGGGATTCCAAATGATGATGCTGGTATTTGGAAATATAGATAAATTTAAAACCTAAATTAGAGAATTTTTTGAAGTCTGTGGAACAGAAATTGGTTCCTAAAGTGGCTGATGTAACAGTTGAAACTCACTCAAACTCCATGAGGAAGAGTGTAAAATGGTATTGTAATATGAATGCCTCCGTGCAATAATTGCATATTGCTTTAATTTCTATGGACGAATGTTTTAATCAGTCTTATTAGAGCAGAACAAGTGAGATAGAGATGCCGATTACGGTAAGTATCAAAAAGAATTATACTATATGCAAAGGTATTATAAAGAAGAGATTTTACAATATCTTTTTATTTTGCTTCTATTCATTAATTTTTCCCATTATTTACATTGAGATCAATATTCACAGAGCTTATAATGTAATTAGAAGGATCATTAGCTATTAGAATTAGCTTGAGTTGCAAAACAGGAATAGGAGACTAATGAATGATATGACTTGTCACTAAACACCTATAATGCTTCTGAATTCTTTAACATCAAATCTAAAATGTAAGAAATCAATAAGCCAAACGCGCGCGCGCGCGCGCACACACACACACACACACACACACACACACATATATATATATTTTGAGACAGAGTCTTGCTCTGTCTCCCAGGCTGGAGTGCAGTGGCATGATCCCTGCTCACTGCAAGCTCCGCCTCCTGGATTCACGCCATTCTCCTGCCTCAGCCTCCGGAGTAGTCGGGACTACAGGCTTGCGTCACCACGCCTGGCTAATTTTTTGCATTTTTAATAGAGATGGGGTTTCACCGTGTTAGCCAGGATGCTCTTGATCTCCTGACCTCGTGATCCGCCCACCTCAGCCTACCAAAGTGCTGGGATTACAGGCGTGAGCCACCGCGCTCGGCCCATATTCCGTTTTTTAAGAAGTTTTTTTTGGCAGCCCTTTCGTATGTGTGTAGCAAATGACTGTTGTCACTTCTTAGCGGCATCTTAACTATCTCTATGTTAGGAAACAAAATACAGAAAGAGGGCTGAGTTTGGCTCAACTGGATGCAGTTGTGTTATTTTCAGGTTAAGTCTAGTAGCTTGTATATGATTGAATCTTAAGTAATCAAATGGAAACATTATTTTCTAAGGCATCAATGATGAGCAATGCCCTAGTCTAGCCAGTGTGGAGGATACAAAATGGACTGAATGTGTGTGTGTGGTGGGGGTGGGGGAGAAAGGGGGTGAGTGGGAGGCGGGGAATAACTTACCAGAAAGGAAAGAGAAATGTCTAGGACAAATGGTCATATGACAAAAAGAGCTTGTTTGTAAGATCAATGAGGAACTCTTTGTGGAGGAGGCACAATTTGTAGGGTTAGGGAAAGAAGGACCACACATGCCAATATGCTGGGACAGATCCAGCATACTTACAAATAGCACCCTCTTTCCCTCTCAAAACTATCTTTGTTTGCACCACAATTTTTACACAAGCAATGGAGAAGTTTTAATTGTTCCTTTACCATGTTTACACTGTGTTTTTTGAACAAAGAAGAGTTTCCTTTCTGTTTTGGGGCCAATATTATTTATTACAATAGCTAAACCTTTTTAAATGGAATCATGGTAAGCGTTAGTAATTTTCACTGCATTTTGCTGCATATATGAATTTTTAAATATTTTCTTTCTTCCTTTGAAGATAAACAGAAAAGTCAATTTTCAGTTTGTGGAGCTTTGAATGTTAAATAAGAGTTCTATGTAAAGCAATGATCATATTTTGTGAATAGAATTATAGCTAAAATGAAGAGTCCAGAAATGTAATGCATTCCAGCTCACTCATTATCTGTAAAATTAGAAAGGCACCCTTGTGTAAAGATTAAATATCTGACTAACATTCAAAAGACAAGGGATGGCTCTGTGTGACCTTGGGCCATAACTTTTCTTCTCTAAATTTAAGTTTCCTCATCTTTGAAATGACAGGGTTAAAATATATGATCATTAAGGTCTCACCCAGCTCTAATAGACTATTATTTGAAATTCAAATAGGTTAATATAAATTTTACTCTTGGTAGTGAAACTTTCCTGAAGTGATTGCTTAAAATAATTGAGGAAAAAAAAGGGTAAAAGGCTTCAAAAGAAAGCACAGAAATGTGTCTGAAGAAAGCAATAATAGAGGCTGAAACCAATTAGCAATTGTGAAAGGCTTTCTTTATAAATGCATGTGTAATATTAATTAATATATACTTCTTGTTACTTTATTCTTAAACGTGAAATTGCATCAAATTACTTGAGCTGCTTGTTGAAGCACAGATTCTAAAACCCACTTTTGGGTGTCCTGAAGGCAATTATCATGCTGTACAGCAGTATTTCCAATTATTTTTCTGAAGTGAAAGGTCCAAAATATTATACTGCTTTAGACTGTGTTCTCCCAGAAAGAGATCCCGAGGCAAGGATTTAGGAACAAGTGACTTATTAAGAAACTGCTGGGAGGTGCAAATGTAGGGAAGCAGAGCAGGGAAGGCGGTCTCCAGGGAAGGTTGTATTAATAACTTTAAGAGATGTCCTGCACTCGCCCTGATCCATTAGGAGTTCTAGATTATGGCTGAGAGTTTTCTCAGCAAAAAGGCTGGGCTTTTGTACCCTGACACCAGTCATTGGCTGTGGGTCAACAGTTGGGTGTGTGTAGAAGTGGGATTTAATGGGGATGTAAATTTCCATGCATTTCTAGCTCTTCCAACTGAAAACATAGTTCTAGTGCTTCAGAGAGATTCCCCAGAAGTCATTTTCAGCTGAGAAGTTTTAGCAGAAAAATGAGCAGAAGCTGGAAGATGGAGCGCAGTGTCCAAAATGCGGACGTGAAAGTTTCTCAGCAGAACTCAGAGTGCTCACTGCAGCTACTCACTCACCTCTCAAACTGTTTTTGTGGTCCAACTAACATGAGAAGTGTTATATGCTGCACCTCCTTCTGAGATTGATAATGCGCAGTAGCATACTATAGGTTTTATGTAGTAATAGAATAAATAAATTGTTCATTTTTGTTCCAATTCAGTATTGGATTAGTTTGACTAATTTATCTCATAACTACCATCTGGAAAAGACCCCACTGGAAATGCAGCAATATGACATCAATAATTTTTAAATAAGAAAATTTCATTAAAATACAGCTTTTTGTTCCAAAATGGCATCTAACAACAGCCCTGTGAAGTAGAACAGCTATCCACAAATATACTTATTAAGGAATGGGTATACACGTATTACAAATTCACACTAACAATAAGAGATGACTGTCAATGTATTACGATACCCTTGAGGGATTTACTACAGCCAAAGAGCCCGAGGAAATGGGATTGAAAAATAAAAGTCATGGTTGAGACAGCCTTATGTTTGCAATCTGTTAGGAGACACATTCTGCCTTTTGGTTCCTAAATTCATGATCTATATCCACAGGAAAGGCAATTGACTGTCTCTGTCCTGAGAGTATGACACTTACCGAGGCAACATACTGACCTCAGCCCCTCCCCATTACATCCATCAATATAAATTTGATTTTTATATTTAGCTGAAATCTGCCACATTAAGGAGGAGAACCTAGACAAAAAGAAAGAGTAACTGATGGGAACTTATCACTCCTGAATGTAATAATAACTAAGCTTATTTTCTTCTATGTGGTCTAGGCAGTATCATGAGCTTTACATGTGCCATTTCATATAATTCACGTGACCATCTTGAGAAGTATGTGATTGTAAAACTAATTCAATGAGATTGGGAAATTTGTTCAAAGCTATAAAACTAGAAAGTAATTGAGTGGAAATTCAAAACTAGGTCTTTCTGAGTTCTCATTAGACCATGCTAACTGTAGTTAGGGCATTCAAAATTAGGTTTTTATACCTAATCAGAGAAACATTAAGCTAGAGGTAGGAGACAAGCTCTTCTGAAAGAGCTGCCTGCTAGAAAAGTATTTTTAACAAAGCAAATCTGTTTTAAAATCTAGACCCTCAATTATGTTTTCAGTTTGCCATTGAAGAGAGTTGATTGGCATTGGAATGAACAGATAACAGGATCAAAGATATTCTTATACATTGCCTTTTGGCAAATACAGACTGGATATAGCTCTCACCTTTCTAGGAGATGTATACCGACAACCTGGGATTATGAATTAATGTTGTGAAACAATGGTAAGAGAACATCTTGAAGATTCAGAAATTCTGAAAATCATTTCCTCTAAGAACTGGAAGGAAATTATAGAACCCTGCTTGATATCTTTAATAAGAAATAGATTCTATGAAACAGAAACTGTTTTCAGGGAAAGCGAAAGTACAACAGCTGAATTGACACTGAGAAATTGGATCAATGTTGTGGAATACCTGAGTCAGTCCTTCAGAGTCACTCTCCCACAAGGTACAAGGGGAAAACAGATGAAAACAGTGACAGGGAATACAACACCTGTGGAGCTAGAAAGTAAAGATTTAATCCGTCAGTTGTCAGTGTCAGTGTCAGTGAAGATAATACCCAAATAATCAGAAGTAGTAATATAAAACTGATTTGTGATTTATTGTAAAACTCGAGATATAGATAAAAATACTGTTGTTAAAAGAAAAAAAGCATAAAAAGATACCTATATTTAGAAAATGCTTGAACCATTTTCAATTTTAATGATATATTAAAGCAAACTTTTATATGCATCCAGGTAGAAAATTCTACTTATCTCCAGAAGGACACAAATTATCCTGAATTCAGTCTTCTTTATAACAAATGCCAAAATTGGATAGGCTGTTTAGAGTTTTGACAGAAAATTTTGTAATGCAATAAGTTTTATATCCAGCTAAGATGTATTTTAAATATGAAGGCAATAATAAACTACTTAAGATTAAGATTAAATGCCTTTGTATACTTCATAAAGTTATTTGGAATCGTATTCCAGTTGACAGTGAAAACTCCAAATTAACAATTCAAGACTTTGGACATTTGGAGATTAAAGGGCTGAATAGAACTTTCATAATAACCATAATAACAAACATATCACTGACTTGCATCACAAGATATGAAGAAATCACCATCTTACTGCACCACATCTGTTTCAACTGGCCATTTGATTAAACCTGTAGGAAGATTGAGTTGCTTTCTCCTCTACCCATGTAGGTGGCTTTCAACAGGAAAGCCAATTAATTATTATCAGTAATGACAGGTATAAACATCCAATTTTGAATTTCCAAAAATTCTCCAGGGAAAAACTCTCTCAGAGATAGTTTTCTACTATTTAGAAATCCAAAGAAATGTGATTACAATTTTGCTTAGGCATACAAAATTATGAAGCAGGCACACGAAACATTCTAAGTGTGTGAAAAGAAGCACATTAAATGTCAAGGTTATTACCTTTGAATGTTGAGACTATCAGTGACATTTTTGTATTTTTATTCTATTTTTTCAAATTTTCTGTAATGATGAAGTTTAAATTATAAAACAAATCTCACATTGAACAAAAACTACAAAAAAAGTCCAAAAATCTTTTAAAAAGTACTTTTGGATTAATGGCTGCTTCCATAAATAATTCTGGTAAAGCTGGTTTTCCTTTCCCTAGTTTTCACCCAGTGCAATAGATATGCTTCTGCAGTAATCTAAAGATGATACTTCAAGGTTCTTATCTTTAGTTATTCAAATATTAGCCTATCTACCTCTGAGAAGGGACTTCAAAGATATAAGCAAGACTACTGATCAATTGACTTTAAAAGAGGGATGCTTTTATGGATTATCTGGGCAGGCCCAATTTAATCACTTGAGTCCTTTAAGAACAGAAGAGAGTGGCAAGAAGAGGAAGGAAAAGAAATTGATTCAAAGCAGGAAGAAGCAGATGAAGATTCTATACATCTTTTGCCTTGAGACGGAGGAGACTCAAACCCCAATAGTTCAAAAGCTGGGGATTATAGGTGGTCTCTACAACATGAAGACAACTAGAAAGAAACGGGGACTCCAGTTCTACAGCTGCTCAAAACTGATTTTCACAAAACAACTTGTTTGAGTCTGGAAAGAGGTTGTCCCCCAGAGCATCCAGACAAAAAGTCAGGCTGCTTGATAACTGGACTTTGGAATTGGAAGACCCTAAGCAGAGAACCCAGTCATACTCAGACTTTTGGCCTATAGAAATATAAGACAATAAATGTTTTTTAAGCCTCTTAATTAAGAGGTAATTGAGTGGTAATTTGTTATAGCAGCAACAGAATATTAATACAGGTCCAAATCCTTACTCGTAGGCTCGATAGGAGCCTATAGTCTTAGGCTTTATTTAGTCCTAAATCTTATATCTATGGCTGCTTTTTATGAGCGTTGCTAAAGAATGTAAGGGCAATCTGACAAAATCACTTACTGCAAAAAACACATTTAAATATGAGTGCTTGCACCTTGATCTAAAGTGGTGACTTTTACTGGGAAAATCAGGTGTATTATAGATTTTAGGAATCTATTTTTTTGCACAGGGGTTATATGAATCTTCTGTGTATCATTCCAATTTTAGTATATGTGGTGCCAAAGCGAGCACTACTTTAGGAATATTTTGGATGAGCAAGTGTCTTATCTCTTTAGTAATAATACACAAGCACTACCATGGGCCTACTTTGAAGAACCGACATTGGTTATTACATTTGTGCAATTTGGACTGAGAACCTAGATTACGTGGGCTTTTATATCTGAAATTCTGATTCTCTGGAAAGTGACATTTTAATTGTTGTCAGATGATTAATATGTAGTGCAGATGCATAAGTTTAATGAAAGGCAGTAATTATTAACATTTTAACAGTTATTTCCATTGCCCAATATCTTTGTTTTCTAAAACTCACATCAAGGTTGCTTAGAACTATTTTCTCCCCAGTATATAAAGAATGTTGTTTTATATAGAGATAAATTTATGGCCTGGCATGGCAGCTCATGCCCTGCAATCCCAGCACTTTGGGAGGCTGAGGCGGGCAGATCGATTGAGCCCAGGAGGTCGAGGCTGCAGTGAGCTGTGATTGGACCACTGCCCTCCAGCCTGGGCGACAGAGCGAGACCCTGTCTAAAACGAAAAAATAAATTTGTGTATTATGAATATAGATGTATGGCTTGAAAAAAATGCAATAAATAGGTCCCATGTGAAAATGTTTATTTTCTTGGATTTATGGACACTATATTTTCCAGTCATTCAAACTAATTCACTGATGAGTGTTGCCAGTTACATTCTTTTAATCTTTTAAAATGCTGCTGCCCATAAAAACAGAGTAACTAGATTCAGACTAAAGTAATTATTCCATTCCTTTGGCATTTGTTGAGAAAGTTAGCTTACAATATCAGAGTTAAAGTTATCCCTCGTTTCACAAGTTTTTCACAATTTTACACAAAATATAAATTGTCTCTGCGTTAACATTAACTAGACTAAACCCACTCCAAGCTTCTATATTAAAGTCTACACTTCCCGTGAATAATTTGATTCTGAATGCAACTATCAGGTTTATTATCTAAAGCACAATAACTCAGGCAAACTTTTAATTAGCTCTTCAAATTACTTGCAAACCGTAAGCCAGCTGAATGTTTAGGGCAAGGCTTCATTTGTTTCCTCTGTTTTGTAATGTTCTCACTTGGCTGAGAAGTGGGATGGAGCCTTCATAGAGAACTCAGAAACCAGGAACTTCCCTCAAATGGAGAGAGTCACACTTCACTCTTTTACTCACCTTAGCTGACTTTCTCCACATTCCTCATTAGATCTGACCCTGGTCCTGAGTCAGATTTGAAGATCTGTGCCTGAAGGTGATTTTATTTTTTTTAACTTTTATTTATTTATTTATATTATTATTATACTTTAAGTTCTAGGGTACATGTGCATAATGTGCAGGTTGGTTACATATGTATACTTGTGCCATGTTGGTGTGCTGCACCCATCAACTCGTCAGCACCCATCAACTCGTCATTTATATCAGGTATAACTCCCAATGCAATCCCTCCCCCCTCCCCCCTCCCCATGATAGGCCCCGGTGTGTGATGTTCCCCTTCCCGAGTCCAAGTGATCTCATTGTTCAGTTCCCACCTATGAGTGAGAACATGCGGTGTTTGGTTTTCTGTTCTTGTGATAGTTTGCTGAGAATGATGGTTTCCAGCTGCATCCAAGTCCCTACAAAGGACTCAAACTCATCCTTTTTTATGGCTGCATAGTATTCCATGGTGTATATGTGCCACATTTTCTTAATCCAGTCTGTCACTGATGGACATTTGGGTTGATTCCAAGTCTTTGCTATTGTGAATAGTGCTGCAATAAACATACGTGTGCATGTGTCTTTATAGCAGCATGATTTATGATCCTTTGGGTATATACCCAGTAGTGGGATGGCTGGGTCATATGGTACATCTAGTTCTAGATCCTTGAGGAATCGCCATACTGTTTTCCATAATGGTTGAACTAGTCTACAGTCCCACCAACAGTGTAAAAGTGTTCCTATTTCTCCACATCCTCTCCAGCACCTGTTGTTTCCTGATTTTTTAATGATTGCCATTCTAACTGGTGTGAGACGATATCTCATTGTGGTTTTGATTTGCATTTCTCTGATGGCCAGTGATGATGAGCATTTTTTCATGCATAACACAACTGAAACAGGAAGTGTATGATGCTGCCTTGAGTCAAGCAATGATAGGGGGATGCATATTTAATTCAAATTTCAACTAGGTCTGAAGAGGCAAGTAGAAAATGTTTGTCAAGAGTGGGCAATAGCAATATAGTAGCTCTCCTGTAGAAGAAAGAACTGAAGACAAGTATTTTCAAGCTCCATGTAGGGACAGTCAGCAGATTTGTAGCTGTAAAGTATGGTCCCAGGTGGACGATAATTGGATCATGAGATTTATGTTCATCAGATCCTTATTGTTCCTGCCTCATTTCCTGCTTGACTATAAAGAAATAAGGACCAGGATAACCCAAATGCATGCCATGATTTTTAGAACCTTACCTGCTAAAACAATGGGCAATGGCTTTTTTAAAGGACTATTTATAAGGTTAGAACATGAAGGAAAACACTGTACTGAGGATGAGAAACCTTCCGATATTAAAAATATATATGGATCCTGCATATGGCAATATTTGGTGAAAACAGAACAGAGAGAGTGAAGATTAGACATTCATGCTGTTAGTAATATTTTCTAGGTACTCTGACAATGATGTACTTAATGAAACTTCAGACTTCTGATTTGCATTATGTATAAGGAAGTCAACAGCTTCAGAAGCTGTTAAAATAGATTAAAATAATTGCTGCAGTTTTACCATCATTTCTTGGATTTGTTTTGCAAATCTCATGACAACTACTTTTTGTGTGTCGTTTCCTGACAACAGTGCTTGTCAAAACCTCAAGTACCTAAGTTCTAAGTCATAAAACTCAAAGATAAATTGGTCTTCCTATTACTGTGCTGAGTTAACATTAGACAACTACCTAACTTAGATATTTGCTGCACTTCATTGGGTCACCAGATACAATTGGAGGTTGTTTCCATTATTACCAATGTTCTATTCAGAGATAAATCATTTTTTTCCTAAGACATATGTAAACCAGCTCTTTTCAATTACGCAGAGAACTGCTTCCCTTAAGGGTACTTGACTTGTCCAGATATTAATCTTTTTTTGCACAGAATGCTGTAACGCACATAATTATACTGTTCCTACTGAGGTCTTGCTCAGGCTCAGTAGACTTAGAGTAGAATTCATTAAAAAGTTGAAATCCAGTTTTTCAGGTTTCCTTTTTACTTGTAAGAAGTTGGTGTTATTATTACACTAATTTAAAGATGACAGTACATAAGGCTCATTGATGCATCATATATAGAAGCATATAAACCAACAGTAGAAACGAACAGATGACAATGGCTATCTCTCAAATTAGTGTCTCTGGAGTACATGAAGTTACACTGAACTATGTCTATGTAGTGGCAGAAAAAAAATGATTACCTGATTACATGGAATGTTTTCTGTTCTTTGTCTAATGATTGCCTAATCCTTTTTTTTTAAAACTTTTTAAAAACTAATATATATGGAGGCTTATAATTATAGCTTAACTTTTTAAATTAAATTTTAATATTATGATCATCATAGATTCACATGTAATTGTAAGAAGTAATAAAGGGAGATCTGTGTATCCTTTACCTAGTTCCTTCTGCCCCTATAGTAACATCTTGCAATACTATTACACAACTCCACAGTTAAGATTTCTGTCACCACAAGGATCCCTCATGTTCCCTTTTACAGAAACACCCACTTTCCTCTGACTCCCACCTCCTTCTTAATCCCTAGCAAACCACTAATCTAGTCTACATTTCTATAATTATGTCATTTCGATAATGTTATATATATATGAAATCATATAAAAGTATAACCTTTGGGGATTGGCTTTTTTCATTAAGTATAATTTCCTGGAGTTTCATCCAAGTTATGTGTATTAATACTGTATTCCCTTTTTTATTGCTGAGTAGTGTTCCATGGTATGGATGTATCACAATTTGTTTAACTGTTCACCCATTAAAGTACATCAGGGTTGTTTCCAGTTTGAGCCTATTACAAATAAAGCTGTTATAAACATTTATGTACAGGTTTCTTTGTGTGAACCTAAGTCTTCATTTCTCCAGTATAAATGCCCAGGAATGCAGTCAGTGGGTTTTAGGGTAGTTGCATGTTTAGATTTTAAGTTAGCAGCCAACCTGTTTTTCATGGTGTCTGTATTATTTTTTATTCTCACCAGTATTGTATGAATGATTCCATTTACCCAAACCCTTACCAGCACTTGTCATTGTCACTATTTTTTATTTTAGCCATTCTGCTAGGTTGGTAGTGATAGGTTATTGTACTTATTTGCATTTCCCTAAAGGCTAATTATGTTGATCATTTTTTTCACATGCTTATTTTCCATTTGTACATCATTTTTAGATAAATGTCTCATATATTTTGCTCATGACCCAATTAGGTTGTTTGCTTTTTTTTAATCATTAAGTTTAAGAGCACAGTCAGAGGTTTAAAATTTAAATCTGAATTTTTGAACCATTCTCAACATGTCTGGAAAAATCAAATATGAGAAGTAAAAACCAGCAAATAAATAATGTACACAGACCTTTTAAAATACTACAAAATAACTAACTTGGGTCAGGCGAGTCATACTTATCATGCTTATCATTTGGGAAGTACACTTTGCCATGACTGGATGGTTAAATGATTTTATGTAGATGTACATGAGATGAAAAATATCAGTTGAATTATGAACTAGTTGGGGCAATTAAAAAAAAACTTTTTTCCAGGTTAATAAAATGTATACACATTGAATAAAATTTAAACACACACACACAAAAGATTGAGAAGGCAAACATTATCAATATTTCTACCACTCAAAGATAATTGCCCTTAATGTTGTTTTGGTTTATTCCCAGTTTTACATCCATATTATACGTGAGTTGGAATCATGCTCTATATACAATTTTGCATACTATTTTCTTCCATGTTTTAAGTTTTGACATTTTCTATGCCTTTAAACATTTTTCAAAAAATAAATTTAATGGTAATGATTTATTTAGCCATTAACTTATTTTTTAACTTATTCTGGACATTTAGGATTTTGATGAATAGATCATTTCATCTTTCATCTTTAGATTTACAATCCATCTAAAATTGTCTTATTTTTATATGGAATGAAGTAAGAACCAAAATGTAATTTTTTATCATATGGTTATTCAGTTGACCATTTTCTCCCAACTTAGTCTTAAATCATGGGAGCATAAGAGTGTTGGTTTATTTCTAAACTCTACAATTTCATTGATCTCTGTCTTTGTGCCAACATTACATTACCCTCATTACTACTGTGTTAAAATCAGTCATCCCATTTGGTGGTTTAAATCCTCCAACTTTGTTTTGTTCTTCAAGATTGACTTATTTATAAATTTTAGAATCAATTTGTCAATTTCTACCAAAGATGGGAGATTTTGACTTGGATTGGATTAAATCTGTAGATAAATTTGGAGAGATTATCCTAATTACAACTTTGAAGTTTCAAATGACTAATACGGTATATACTCCTATTTAATTAGGTATACATTAACTGTTCTTAAAAATATTTTAGTTTTTAATGTATAAATACTGCCCATTTTTAAATTAGATTTTTTTCTAGATATTTGAGTTTTGGGCTTCTAAAATTAATTATTTTTTATGTTTTCTTCTCTGTTGAAGGCATATGGAAATAAAATTTTCATAGTATTTTTGTATCCAGCAACTATGTTAAATGCTTCTGAATTATTATTTGAAGTCAGGTTTTTTCAGACTTTCTACTTTCACAGTCATGCCATCTATGCATAATAACAGTTTTAATTTTTCTTTCCTGTCCTTGTATCTTTTCTTAACAGGCTATGACCACCAATACAATGTTGAAATGAAAAAAAAAGATTTCAGGCAATATTGTCTCATTCCCAGCCTTGGGGGAAAGTGTTCATATTCCATGAATATGATAAGTATGATATTTTCTGGTGTTTTTTCTTGGATACTCTTTTGAAGATTAAAGAGATTTCCTTTTATTTCGAGTTTGCTAAAAGTTTGTAGTGGCAGATAGTTGTAGATTATTATTAATTTATTTTGAAACTAGGTTTTGCTGTGTCACCCAGCCTGGAGCAAAGTGGCATGATCTTGGCTCACTGCAGCCTGGACCAGCCTGGCCCTCCCAGGCACAAGCAATCCTCCTGTCTCAGTCTTCCAAGTAGCTAGGACTATAGGCGTGTCCTACCATGCCCAGAATAATAATAATAATAATAATAATAATAATAATCATCATCATCATCATCATCATAATCATAATCATAATCATAATAATTCTTCTTCTTTTCTTCTTCTTTCTTCTTGCTCCTTCTCCTCCTCCTCCTCCTTTCTTCTTGTTCCTCCTCCTCCTCTTCTTCTTCTTCCCCTTCTTCTTCTTTCCTCCTCTTCCTCTTCTTCTTTCCTCCTCTTCCTCTTCTTCTTTCCTCCTCCTCCTCCTCTTTCTCCTCCTCCTCCTCCTCCTTCTTCTTCTTCTTTTTTTGGTAAAGATGGGATCTCAATATCTTGCCCACACTGGTCTCAAGCTTCTGGCTTCAAGAGATCCTCCCACCTCAGCCTCCCAAAGTGCCAGGATTACAGGTGCGAGCCACTGTACCTGGCTGGTTGTAGAATTTTATCAACTACTTTTTCAACATCTATTGAGATAATCATTAGATTTTTATACGTTTTGCAGTCAATGTGACATTATATCTACATTGATTTATAAAAGTTGAGACCACTTTAAATTGTAACCAACACTATTTATGATGTATAATCTTTTTAAGATCACTAGAACCAATAAATTTGTTACATCCATGTTTCTGAGAGAAAATGGACTGTGATTTTCTGTGCTTGTAGTGTTTTTGTCAGATTTTGGTGTCAACATTATCCTGGTCTCACGAAATAAGTTGTAAAACTGCCTTTTTTTCTGTTTTATAAAGGAAATTCTGTAGAATTTATAGAATTAGTGTTTTTTTTCTTAATTGATAGAACATTTTTTATAGAAATAATTTTTATGAAATATATAATTTCTAACATATGCAGGAATATACATTTTTTTCTCCTTGTATCAGTTTGATATATTGTGTTTCTAAACAATTTGTCCATTTCACTTTAGTTGCTGGATGAATGCTTTTAGTATCTGTAGAGTTGTCATGCTTTTCAAAGCTGATATTGGCAGTATCTCTCTCTTTTCTTTTTCATATTGAGTCTTGAACCTATAGATTTTCTTTATTGTACATTTGTTTTCGATGTCATTTGTTTCTGAGCTTAACTTTATTATTTTAGTTGACTTATGTTTTTGGGTTAGATTTGCTGTATTTTGTGCAGCAAAGTTAGATACAGATTTTTGACTTTTCTGATTAAGTATATCTATAAAGCTATATGTTATTCTCTAAGTCCTATTTTAGCTACATCCCATGCATTTAGATATGTTGCTTATATTGTCATTAAATTTAAAATATTTTTAGTTCCAAATTTGACTCTTTCATTGTTCATTTGATTTTCTAGAAATATATTACTGTTTAAGCAGTTTGTACTTATTAATTCGTTTTCAATTGGTATTCAGATTAATTCCATGTGGTTGGAGAACATACTCAAAATATTTCAATTTTGAAATTCGTTAGATTTGTATCTTGAGCTAACATTTTGTTAAATTTTGAGTCTGAAATGTATGTGAATTCTTTTGTTTGTTGAGCATAACATTTTCATTAAAGTTTTATAAGTTGCTTTATGGATAATATGTTCATTTTCAAACAGGATTCTATGGGGGAACTGTTTTATGAAAATAATTTATGTTCTTACTTTAGTTATATGAAGTTGAATGTTAAAAAGGCAATATTTTTTCAAAAAGTACCTTTTTAAAATACAAGGTTATCATTCACTCAACTTCTTAGAATAAATTATTTCTTCTACATCCTAATATCTTCCTTCTAGTAATTTAGCACAAATCTTTACATCATTTGCCAAGCCAGTGTTAGATCTGAGAAAATAGGGTCATAGTTTGGACTTCTTTTAGAAAATACTATTTTGAGAATAAATCCAAAAGTGTCATTCTTAAAAGATAGAGCAAAAAATGGAAATTAATAAAGTAAAAAACAGAAGTCTACCTTCAATTTTACTGTCACTTTTTATGAGGCACAAATCTAAATGATGGAGTATAGAGTTGAGAAAGAAGTGTACATATTTACCCTTTGTTTATGCAATTGCACAGAAAAGTGGAAGTAAACATTGTCAGCTCCTCATTGTAGAAGCACCACCTTGCTTTTCTCTACTTGGTTCCTGGCTAAGTTCTAAAATCACATTAGTAATGATTTTAGAGTTTTCTTTTATCTTTCGTTAAATGTTCTGCATGTCTAGGTAGCTCAGAAGCCTCATGTGATCACTTTCACTTGACAATTCTGAATGTGTCAAGACTGCTTATGCCATTGTTTGCTGGCCTCTTTTTTTCCCCTAACTTATTTTCCTTCTTGCCATATTACCCTTTCACATATCTGACAGTTTTCCTTTTCTTTGTTACTCAGTGAAATGGAGCATGCTTACGTTTCCCTATGGAAGCCCTTCTCCTGCCACCCCACAGTCAACTATAATCTATTGCTACATTATATGAATTCCATTATTTTTCCACTGTGTTAACTTCAAGTGCCTTAAGCTGAGATTTTGTACCATGGGACCAAAAAAGCTAGAGTTTGTGAAAGTGAACTTATCATCAAAGCTATATATCTATAATTTAATAGATTGCTTATTCATTCAGGTGTCTGTAAGATTTCCCAAGGAATTGCACAAGTTATGCCATTTTAATGAAACCCATCACATCTAATGTTCAATGGAGAGTAAACTAGATTCTATTTGGAACAATCAGTGATGACAAACACTGGAAGGATGAGACACTCTAAAATGAATAAGAATTTAATGAAATTGTTAAAGACATCACTTTCCAAATTGCTTCATTCTCATCTCTTTGAATTCTCTTTATTGTGTTTATTTGAGTTTTAACAATGCTTCATATTCATGTAATTGATGATATTCTAAATCCCTTTTGGTTTGGAGTTTATTATTTGGTCTTATAATCAAATTTAACATAAGGCAAATAATAGTCAACTAAAACCCTGGTATAAGACACAAAATCAACCTCCAGATATTTTTCTTAAAAGAAATCAAAATAATACTGCGAGAATGAATAGAAGATGATATGAAAGGTTCACAGTTTCATTCTTAGTGGCATCTTCTTTCCGTGCTTGCAACCATATCCTAAATACTAAGCATTGGAGGGCTTTACAGATCATCATGATTCACAATCTGAAGGTGCATTGTTTAGGGTATCTATTAAGTATATTGGCTTTTTAAAATGTGGATAATTAAATCAGGACTCAGCCATGATAGCTGCTGGTTTCTTTGGTGTTAAAGGATGAATGCTACCTTACTTAAGTGAATAATAGACTTTAGGTTTCCCTTTCAGAAATGAATAAGTTTATCACAAAAAAGTATAGAGAAAATTCAAACCTTGGTCTTACCAGAACATGGAGAGAATTTGCCTTCATTTACATAATAGTGCCTAACTTCAAGGTCAAGCATTACCTTTAAACTCTGTTATGGCAATGCTTATCACTGCTTTTCTGCCTATTAATATTAGGCAGCAAAAGTGTTTGCAATTCTTTAAAGAAAGGTCTCTATTTCCTTCCCTGTTTCTTTTCCCAGTCTCCTCTTCTTTTTCGACTTTCCTTTCTTATTTTCTCTTCTCTACTCTAGTTAGATCAATTAGATTGTTTACCAAAGTTGGCACAAATTCACTTCCCATGATTAAGTGGCAGAAATAAAAGTTCTAGACATAATAAACCACTTCCCTTCATAGATGAGTGTTTGCAGGCAATCTATTTGTTTATGGTGTCAGGACAAAATGTGGAGGAGCACAATACTGAGTGAACTGGCTTTGATCCAGTCTCTGATGTTATTTAGCTGAGTAAAAATATCTGAAAATTTTATCTGAAAATTTCACCACTGGAAACAGATAATATCTTGACTATAGTAGCTGAAAAGCATGACTCCCTTACCTCACCAGGTCGCCAGTGGGAGCTGAATTGTTTAAATATGAATGATGGAATTGAAGGAGCATGAGCAAACTTCAGGGTATTTTCATGATTAGCTGTGGTGTTTGATAGATATTTGTAGAGTCCTTCCATTTGAAATGTCTTTCTAGGTTGAATTAAAGATTACAGGTGATGTTAACAGACCTCCACCTCATAAAGAGTTTGGCGGATAAATAGGCACCTTACAAATTTTGCAACTTCTAAGACTGCTTCTCTGAGTATTGTATGACAAGCTTCGTTTGTGTGGCATACTGTTTTCATAATAGCACCCGTCCCCACCTTGCTGATACTTCCAATATTCCCTACCCTTTCTCACATTATATATTTTACTAATCTGATTTCTAAAATTTCTATCTCTTCCTATTCGTACTCAGTCTTCATGAAGACAATGACTTTTGACTGCTTTCTTTACTAGTATATTCTCAGAACTTAGGAAAGTGTTTGGCACCTAATGGGTATATACGTTAGAAATGTTTCTAAAACTTAATAACAAAAATACCAGTTTATTTTTCACAAAGATTTTACACTTCCTCTGTCTCATCTAAGAGTACTATTCATTCATTCACTCAACACTTACTACTGAGTGTGTTACTGGTACCTCAAATTCAACATGCCCCAAACTGAACTCAATCTTTCCTCTGAAATTTATTCATTCACATCTTCCCATCTGAGTTAATGTCAAACTATTTTTCCTGTTGCTTAGATCAGAAACCCTGGAGCCATTTTTGATTTCTTTCTTCTCTCATAATTATATATCTCTTCCCAAAGCAACGCTATTCTTAAAATATTTCCAGATTTTAAACAACTGTCATCACCTCCAATGCTATCATAACGAAGGCCAGCATCTTCCCCTGCCTGGATTGTTACAAAACAACATTCACTGGCCTCCCTGCTTCCACCCTTTTCCCTGGACAAATTAAGCTGTGAAATGAATCAATTTCATTTAGTACAAAACCCAAGCCCTTGAAAAGATTTGCAAGATCCATCACCTCATTTTATCTTGAACTGCTTAACTACTCACTTACTCCGCTCCCAGCTACATTCGACTCTACTATTTTGGGATCTTACCAAACATACTTATTACAGGGCTGTTTTGTTGTTTGTATATATTGACATGGAAAGCTCTTTCTCCAAATTTTTGCAGGTGATTTCTTCTAAAAGCAAATAGATTTAAAATACAAATTTACCTGTGAATTTTAGATAATACACTCTTTTTATTTGCAAAATGAAACAGATATTTCCTTTATTTATTGTTCATAGTCTCACAGAAATAATATACTTGAATGTTAGGTTAAATATTATTCAGATCCTAAAATTACACTGGTAATTAGACTGTAAGTAATTAAATAGGAAAAGGCTCAGGGGCCAGATATGTCATTTATAAAATAAACAAACTATAAGGGAAAACTGTATTGATTTAGCATTACTCACTGGACCCGTGTTTCTCACATTTAAAACATCTCTATCTGCTACGTTGTAAAATAATACACTAAGTCCTTTGGGTTAGTTTTCTATTTTTAAAATCAATTATTGGACATTTGGCTGCCAAAAAGTAGAAGCTAAAAACTGTTTCTGAAGTTTTGCAAATGAAACTCTGTATCTACAAATAATGTCGTTTCATTGTTGATGTTGATATGGACAGATTTACGGTCTCAGTGTTCATGAGAGCTTTATGACTGACATTGCAATGTATTGCTGAGTGTACTCTCTAGGGCCACACACCTGTGTTTGCATCCTCTCAGCTATTTATGAGCTGTGGAGTCCATAGAAGTAGTTTTAACTCTCACTTTCCTCATTTGTTATATAGAGATAATAATAGTAAATTCCTCATAGGATCTTTAGGAATATTAGGAGGGAGTTAATAAATGCAATACTCTTACAAGTGTGCTGGCTTACACAGTTAGGTGCTAAGAAATTGATATTTATTATTATGTCAATGACCTTTTCTTCTTTTTCTAAGAGAAACATGTCACAAATGCCTATGAAAATTTGATAAAACCTGTGATTTCTCCCCGCAAATAATTTCATTCAAACACACACACAAGATTTTATATACATTTTCTGCAGATTTGCAGAGGGCCCTGAAGCTATCTCCTGGATCACCAAGTGTCCATATATCCCTTATTTAAAAAGTCTTGCTTAAGATGACAAATTTTAACTCAAATATATCAATAACCATATTAAAAGTGAATGGTATAACCACAGCAGTTAGAAGACAGAGATTACCATATTATATAAAAAGCAAGGTCCAAATAAATGTCATCTAAAAGAAACCCACTTTAAGAAATCTAAACACAGACTAATTAAAATAAAAAGGATGGAAAAGTTATACCATGTGTATGGAAATGGTTTCACTCAGCAGGCCTGTGTTGTTCAAACTCTGTGTATTCCCAAGAAAGCCTTGCATGTATAACTGGCCCTTGGTCAATTCCTGGAAACCAAGTTCTTGGAATGATATGTCTGATAAGGATACTTTTGCAAGACTGAGACCTTGGGCTATGATGTATCAGTTTTCAAGACAGTTTATGCAAACAATGTGACATATGGTGAGCACCTGCTTTTCTCTGGGGATCTGGATCTTGAGAAACTGAGGCTAGTTATACAGGTGTTGTATGCCCACAAAAAAAAAAAAAAAAAAAAAAGACTTTCCAATGAAACCTGGACTACCAAGTTTGGGTTAGCTTCTGCTTGACCTCTATCTACACCTGTTGTCAGATACCATTTCTGGTGGAATTAAATGTGTTCTGTACGAATCTACTGGTAAAGAGCACTTAGAAGCTTTACCTGGTTTCCTTTGAATTTCAACTTATGTGCCTTTTCCCTTCACTGACTGTACTCAGAATATTTTAATTGTAATAAACTGTAACTATGATTATAAGAACTTCTGAGACCCGTGGGTCTTTCTAATGAATCACTGTGGCTGAGGGACGTCTTGTGAACCCTTAACACACTATCTAAACACTAACAAAAGGAAGGTTGGATTTGCCATATACTGTCAAAGTAAACTCCAGAACAATGACTTCATTAGAGGTGCAACGTAATTATATAATTAACAAGGGATAATTATTTAAGAAGATGTATGTTATGGACATACCTAACATCTGAGTTTAAAAAAAAGTAAAGAAAAGCTGATAGACTTAAGCAGATAAATAGATAAATTTATAACGTAGTCAAAGATGTCAGTACTCCTAGTTGAAGGACACAAGGTTCATACACACAAATCTATTTTATTTCTATATAAATGGGAATTTAGCACAATGGGAATTTAGCACAATGAAATCTTTAGCAATGTGGTATCTATATACTGAATATTGCAAAATATTGAAGAAATAAATATTAAAAGACCAAAATAAACCAAGATTTATATCATGTTTCTGAATTACAAGACTCAATATGTTCAAGATGTCAATTTCCCCCAATGTGTTCTATAGAATCAGTATAATTCCAATGAAAATTAGAGCAGATTTATTCTTTTTGAAAAATAAACAAGTTTATCCTAAAATTTATACAGGAAAACAAGTGACTAAAGTAGCCAGAACAACTTAGACAAAGAAAAAGAATTTGAAGGACTCACATTATGCAATACCGATGGCTTTGTATAAAGCTATTCTATTTCAGATACTGTAGCATTGGTGAAAGTATGGTTGCATACATCAATGAAATGGAATAGCAGGCTCATAAATAGACCCACACAAAAAAATTCAACGTGATTTGGACAAAAGTGAAACAGTAATACAATAAAAACTAATATATTTTTAAAGTGGTACTGAAAATACTGGATAACCATTTTTCAAAAATTGAACTTCAACATGTCACACCTATACAAAATCAAAGTTCAAATAGATTATATGTCTAAATATAAATCAAAAAAGTATAAAACTTCTAGGATCAAAGGTGGGTGAAAATCTGTATAACTTTGCGTAATGCGAACAGTTTTAAAATATAACATCCAAAGCAGGATTCATTTTTTAAAATGGTAACCTAGACTTTATCTGAATACAAAAATTTTGCCAGGTGAAACACACTGTTCAGAGAATGAAAAAGTTAGGCACAGCCTGGAGAAAATATTTTCAAGTGATATATCTGAGAAAGGATTATAACCAAAATATCTAAAGAACTCTTAAAAATCAACAATTAGAAAACAAACAACACAATTGAAAATAAATAGGATAACGTTCTGAGAAGACACTTTACCAAAAAAAAAAAAAAAAAAAAAAATATGTGGATGGACAATAAACATACTGGAAATCCTCAATGTTATTTGCCTCAGGGAAGTGGAAATCAACACCATAGTAAGCTACCACAACACACCTATTGGAATGACAAAACCAAAACAAAACAATCAATTAAATAAACAAACAAAACTCTGACATTATCAAATTCTGACAAGAATTCCAAACAACTAGGACTCTCATTCATTGGAGGCAAGAATAAAAAAAAAATACAGCTACTTTGCAAAACACTATGAGAAGTTTATTATGAAGTTAAACAAAACTTTACTATACAACACAAAAATTCTATTTCTGGAGCTTGACCCTAAATAAAAAATCTACATTCTCAAAAATTTTTATACATGAATTTTTAGAGCAGCATTATTTATTGTCACCAAAAACTATAAACAGTCAATATATTCTAAACTATGAAACACCTATACACTGAAAGATACTGTAGCAGTAAAAATAAAGACACTATCAATTTGCACAATAACATGGATGCATGTTGAATGTATTTTTCTAAGTGAAATAAATCAGATCTAACAGGCTACATTATATAATTCATTTTGTTGTCATTTTGGAAAAGGCAAAATTGTGAAAACAGGAGATATTAGTGGTTGCCAGTGGTTGTAATAGTAGAAGACTTTACTACAAAAGGGCAGCACAAAACCTTTGGGGTAAAATAGTTTTGTGTGGTACTGTGAGGGTAATTATAGTACCATAAGTGTTGTAAAACCTCATAAATCTGGACATAAAGAAGAGTCAATTTTAATGCCTGCAAATTTTAGAAAGTTAACCAGGATTTTGGGAAAATCGAAGATAGAACGCAGATTGCAACAATGATTCTAACTGTGTTATAAATAAATGACGTAACACATTGAAGAAGGTGGGAAAGAAATGAGTTGGATCTAGAAACTTTGGAAAACTGTTTTCACTGAATACTGTAAGGCTAATGATGAAGAGAGTAATCTAAAAAAAAAAAAAAACCAAAGACTGAACTCTAGGTGATAAGTTCTGAAACTGTTTTACCACACCATAACAAATGTAGACACCTATAATGAGAAACAGGTGTGTACCACTATTGGGCAAATAAGTTACAAATAAGCAGAGACCTTTTTACAGGAAAGGCATTGAAGCTGAGAGTTAAATGAAGAACATAATCCCATTTACAGTAGCAACAAAAAATAGAATACCTAGGAATACCTCTATCTAAGGAGGTGGAACATTCTACAAGGAAAACTATGAAATACTGCTGAAGGAAATCATAGTTGACACAAAAAAATTAAAAAAAAATTCCATTCTTATGGATTGGAAGGGTCAATATTGTTATAATGGCCAAACTGCCTAAAGCAATTTACAGATTCAATGCTATTCCTATTAAACTACAAATGTCATTTTTCAAAAACTTAGAAAAAATTATTCTAAAATTCATGTGAATCCAAAAAGGAGCCTGACTAGTCAAAGCAAATTCTAAGCTAAAGGAATAAAACTGGAGGCATCACATTACTGACTTCAAACTATACTGAAAGGCTACGGTAACTAAAACAACCTGGTAGAGGTCCAAAAACAGACACATAGACCAGTGGAACAGAATATAGAACACAGAAATAACACTTCACACCTACAGCCTTCTGATCTTCCACAAAGTTGATAAAAATAAGCAGTGAGGAAAGAACTCAAAAAGTGGTGCTGGGAGAGCTAGCTAGCCATATGCAAAAGAATGAAACTGGACTCCTACCTAACACTGTATACAAAAATTAACTCTAAATGAGTTAAAGATTTGAATGTAAGATTTCAAACTATAAGAATCCTACAAGAAAACCTAGGAAATTCCCTTCTCAATATTGATCTTGGCAAATAATTTTTGGCTAAGTCCCCAAAAGGAATTGCAACAAAAACAAAAATTGACAAGTTGGACTAATTAAACTAAAGAACTTCTGCACAGCAAAATAAACTATCAACAGAGTAAACAGACACCCTATAGAATGGAAGAAAATATTTGCAAACTATGCATCTGACAAAGTTCTAATATCTGGAACCCATAAGGAATTTAAACAATTCAACAAGCAAAAACCAAATAACCCCATTAACAAGGGATAAATGACACAAGCAGATACTTCTCAAAAGAAGATATACAAGCAGTCAACAAATGAAAAAATGTGCAACATTTTTTCATTTATGTCACTTATCAGATAAGTGACATAATGATATGTCACTTATTTATGTCACTTATTCATTTATGTCACTTATCATCAGAGACATGCAATGAAATACCATCTCACATCAATCAGAATAGCTATTATTAAAAAGTAAAAAAAAAAAAAAAAAACAAAAAAAACCTTGATGCTGGGACAGGCTGCAGAGAAAAGGGAATGCTTATACACCATTGGTGGAAATGTAAATCATTTCACCCACTGTTGAAAACAGTTTGGAAATTTCTCAAAGAACCTAAAAAAGAACTACCATTCAACCCAACAATTTCATTACTGGGTACATATCCAAAAGAAAGTAAATCATTCTACTAAGATGACATATGCACTCATACGTTCATCACAGCACTATTCACAATAGTAAAGACATGGAATCCACTTAGGTGCCCATCAGTGGTGGATTGGATAAAGATAATGTGGTCCACATGCACCATGGAATACTATGTAGCCATTATAAAGAATGAAACTTGGATGGAGGAACTTGGATGTCTTTGCAGGAACTTGGATGGAGCTGGAGATCATTATCCTAGGCAAACTTAATGCAGAAACAGAAAACCAAATACTGCATGTTCTCATTCATAACTGGGAGCTAAACATTGTGCAAATACAGACATAATGATGGCAACAATAAACACTAGGGACTACTAGATAGGAGTGATGGGGAAGGGTTGAAAAATGAACTATTGGGTACCATGCTTACTATCTGGGTGGCAGAATGAATGATACTCCAACCTCAGCATCATGCAATATATCCATGTAACCAACATGCACATGTAGGCCGTAAATCTAAAATAAAGGTTGAAATCATAAAGAAAAATAAACAGACAAGAAATGCTACATGAACTTATTTTATATATGCACATATGTTCATATATATGCTTATGTACACATATATTTGCATAGAAATACAGAGATAGAGAAAAATATATGCTTGTGCATGCATGATTACTATATATACAATGTCTGTGTATGCATAAAGGAAGAGACAGATGTATATACATGGTTAGTACAAGCACAACACGTGTATAAATATATCTCCTAGTTATATTCACTAAAAGGGTCTAGAAGCAATAATATTTCAGTAGCAATGAATGCACTCATCTATTTAGATCTTGGTTTCTATGATCCATTTTCCAATTTTTTATAAAATGAGTCCCCTGGAAAAATGGTTGATTTCAAGACTGTGGCAGACAAATTACCAGATGCTCCTGGAGTATCTTATAATTCTAGTTAGTAAGAAAGTGCTGCAAAACTAAAAATATGAGGGCATGTCAAAGGGACATAAGAGTAGATATGAAAGAGTTCCCATTGGCCAAAGCTAAAACAATTAGAAAAATTAAATAAATAACTAAATTATTAAATTATTACCCAGATAAAATAGCTATGAGTCCCTATTGAGATAAATGAATATTGATTAAACAAATGGACTGGGGTGAAGATATGACTCTTTAATATCATTGTACAATATAAATGTAGAGGGAATAAAGGAAATAGAAAAATCCCCATTAAAACATTATTGTAATAACCGATTCAAGCAAGTTTCAAAGATATATGATAAAATTAGTGGACAAAATTTAATGAGAAACTGGATATTTTCATAGTCTCAAAGTATCTCCCCCTCTGCCAATATTTATTAAATACAAAAAAAGTTAGCTTACAGTAGAGTGATCAGGTAGATATCACCTTAACCAAGTGATCAAAGTTAGCATCCCAGGAGTAAGACATATTAACATAATGTGCCCCTGGTATGATACAGTGTGAAGGGTAAATGACCTCTGCGACATGCTTGCCTAAAACCCATAAATTCAATCTCATCACGAGATAGCCTCAGACAAACCCAAACTGGGGGACATTCTGCAAAATACCTGACCTGTGTTCTTGAAAAAGTGCCAAGAACATGAAAGACAAAGAAATACTTAGGGAATCATCACAGATCCAAGTAGACACAGGAAGCATGAAAACTAAGTGCAATGAAGTTCTGGGTTAGATCTTTCACAGAAAACAGACACTAGTGAAAAGTCTCATAAAATTCAGATAAAGTTGGTAATAGTTAATAGGATGATACCAATATTAAGTTCTTGGTTTTCATAATTGTATGATAGTTACATAAGATGTTAACATTGCAGGAAACCTGGGTAAGGTTATACGTGAACTCTCTATACGATCTTTGCAACTCTTTGGTAAATCTGAAATTATTTAGAAATAAAAAATGTTTTCAAAAGCCTTCTTGGAGCCTGTCATTTTTTGTGTCTTTACAATTTTGTGACATGTTTAAGAACTAGAGGTTTATCCATGTGACAGAAGTTCTCATCTACAGATGAAAGGGCAAGTTATTCTCAAGTTGGCCATAGTTTTCTCTTTCTTTCTAATATTTCTTTTATTTCTCATAAGTTCATAATCTCTGAAAAACTCCAGTTGTAGGTAAATCAAACAAAATTAGTCTTATCGTTATGTATTGTGTTTATTCTATTTTTAAAATTTTATATTACTATATATTTTTTCTAGTGCTATACTTGAAACCTATGGCACTTGATGGATACATTTTTCTAACCAAGGTTATAAGTGTATTTAAAAAGGAGGAAAAAGACAGCTACTCATTTACTAATTTACTTATTTACTAATTTTTAATGTAATTAAGTTAGATTTGTGATACTATGTGCTTAATTTAGGTTGTGTTTTGAATCAGTTTGCTCATCTGTAAAATGAAAGAGTGGGATAGATAAACTGTGTTGCCTTCAGTCTTTAACCATCTGTGAAACATTACATGTGAATGCTATTGGAAGAGGCTACACTGATTTCTGTTGTTTAATTTATTTGGATTTAAGGCCTCTCAAACTTGACATGTAATTTTGAATATTTGCAAATTATTTTGAGTCAAGAGCTTTGGAGACATCCTCATCAGATGGTTGAACCTATTATCCATAGCCTTCCTGTTTAAGTTATTGGCCCCATGGGTCCAGACATATTTTGTGTATCATCACTGATGACACTACCATTTTCCTACAATTCTGTTGCCACGCAGCTATTTAAAGGACATATTCTGGAGCTGGCCTGTCTTTGGCTTACTGTTTTACACACCATCTGGAAACTTCAGCTGGTGCAGAAGTTTACCCTCGCTATTTAAAAATAACTCTCCATTTAGGATATATGACTACCTCCACTATCAAGCAAATATCCTTATTACAAATTCCTCTCTTGGAATAAGAAGGGCTATATAGATGGATACTTAACCCTATGTGATCCGTTATCTAAAATATTCTTCTAGAACAAAAAGATATACATTTTTGACAATAATGAAGAATTGGTTTTTGAAGGACTCCTGTAATGTTCTAGCCGAAAAGTTCATTTTGAATGTGAAAAAGTAACTAGTCAGCAAAAACAAAAATTTTAAATGGTTTTCTTTCTGAATTGGCTAGGAGCATAAAAAAGAAGAAGAAAAAGAACCTGGTACTATATGTAAACTCTGTGAGTAAAAATAATAAAATCACAAGTATTGGATACTGATGAAAAGTTCTCTAGGCGGTGCCTAAATTTACATTCACATACTTCCTTTTCCAAGCTGTGTGGTATTGGACAATTCGGTCAATATCTCTAAAACATGCACTTCCTCATCTGTAAAGTGAGAAAAAGTAAAATACTTGGCTCAATGGCTGTTATAAAAATTAAATAAGTTCTTTCACCTTAAACCTTTAACACAATTGTAGGAAACTGAATGTTAACTATCATTATAGTTGTGATGTCATTTCGGAGGGTAAATAATGAGAATGCTACGAAGCCATTGTTAGGATGGTAGTCACTGGCTTGGTAGCATCCATTTATTAATATATAGTCTTTGAGGTAGTTACTGTCTTGCTTTTGTAGAGGTGGCAGACTGACACTTTGTGACCTTCTTCACAATTTGAATAGCAACTATTTCAAGTAATTTATCTGCTTAAGAAAATCACTAAAACTATTCAAATTATACCTCTAAGAGATGACAATAAATGGACACAAATGAAACATAAGTCTGTCTCTCTCTCTGTGTGTGTGCGTGTGTGCGTGTGTGTGTGCGTGTGTGTGTGTGTGTGTGCCATTCTGAATGTAGCAGAGTAAGAAAAGTGTATTAACTTTGGTAGTTAGTAAGATGAGAAGATATCTATATTATTATTTTTTATACAAAATATAGCTTCTAAAACCAGAGGTACCTAATTATTTAGCTAATACATTGTTTATCAAAGCTGGTGATCCAATAAAAGGAGAGTGCACTTCCTACTTGCTTGGTATTCTTGGGCATCTATTCATATCTCACTCACTCAGGACAGTCCTGCAATACACATATGACATTTAATAGGCACTGGTTACCTCTATGCTAGAGGCACAACTTCTAAATCATGCATTCATTGTTTAGATTGCTGGAATTGTGCCTTGCTCTTGCTTTTTGGTCATGTTGATAGCTCTGCTTTTGCATTTGAGATTTGATTCTGTCTCCATGGGCTTATTGTTTGTGGTAAAAAGAAGGCAGCTCCTTTGCTTAGAAACTTCAGGGATCAATCTTGATTGTTTGAAATGTTTGCTTAAACCCTACTTGCTTAATCAGGCTTTTAGCTGATTGCTCTACAGTTTAATGTTTGCTTTATGCAGTTCTAGAGGGTACCGTAATAAAGCACTCTATGAATTGCAACTGAAATGTACATTACTATCCAGGGGACTTGTTTTATTTGGTCATATTCTCATATCTGCATTGGAGCACAGTAGAAAGCATTTAAGGCATTTCCCTTCAAATCACCAAGAAGTTAAGAAAAACATGAGGTTCCAAGTGGATTTTCTGAAGGAATTCATTAGAGGTGCTTGGAAATTATAGTTTATTTTCTCTCATAGCTCCACTTAGGTCATAACTTTAAAATCTATTAACAATCATCTTGAGGGATATGCTGATGTATCTATGAAAAAGAATCAAAACATGGCAAAACAACCAACAAACCAACCACAGGTTAATATATGTGATATTCACTTATGGGAGAAGTACTCTAGAATTTAATTTAAAAGTGTGATTGTCACTCTCAGTCCTCATCTGTAACAATGAACAAAATAATTGATCCAGGAATATACTATATAATTGCTTGAAGTCATCTATTCAGATATAAGGAGTTAAAGTTGTTTAATCAAATATTTAAATTCACAAATTCAATTATATATAATTTGCATGTGTCCAAAATACATGCAATATTATATCACTTAAATTTAGTGAATAATTTTTTCTTGATGTTCCATGAAGTCAGGGGTTTTGTCTAATGTATTCATTGCAGTATTTACAATATCCAGAACAATCTCTGGCACATAGAACTTACTCAATAAAGATCTCTTTTATACATCAATGATCTGGTATTTAAGGTCTATAAAGGTTTGCTTCTTGCTGTACACCTACAGTTACCACAAAATCTGGTCACAGTAGGTGCTCAACAAACCTAAGCCACCTTTGAGTCAGCCCATCTAGATACTACTGCACAGTACAGATCTCCAAGTGGTAGCTGACTTGACACAGCTAATTAATTCTCATGTAGCTTTGTCAGACTTTATACAATTAGTATTTTTAAAAATACATTTTTATTTTCAAAGTAATGATACATCTAACAGATGAAATAAATTACTGTGACAAGAAAAAGCCCAGGTTTGCTGAAGAATCGAGTAAACTCTTATGAAATAACACTCAGGCACTATTAAAAGAAAAAATATGCTCAGTCATAGTATATACTATAAGTCCTCAAATAATTTTATTTTCTTTTTGAAAAATGTTCCAGTAATGTTTAACTTTATATTCTGTCCCTACTCTTCTCATGCCAGATTGGTATCTTTTATTTTAGATACACTGAAAGTATTTGCCATGTGAATGCTGCCCTATTGGATCTCATCATATATAATTATTGTTTTTATTTTGACATTTCTGTCTACAAAGCATTCCTCAAATCCATATTTTTCTTTGTATTTCACTTTTTATTGACCAGTTTATGCCCTGCTTCCTTAGACTAATAAATGATAGAATAGGGACTCAATTTAGGTCTGTTTGACCCTAGAGCACACACTTTTATCCAGCGGTACAAAGCTGTAATTTCCTCTTGTGGACCCTTCTCTAATACTTTAATTTGCACTATGGAAACATTTTGTAACTCTACTAGTAATTATAACATAAATGTGTTAGTTATCATTTATCTTTCTCTGCAAATTGTGGTCATCAGAGTATAACTTTTGATACAACATGTAGCTCATGATAAGCAATAGCCCTCATTTTTTGATAAATTAATTAATTCATTATTTAAGGCCATATGCAATTAACAGAAATTAGAAAACGCTATAGATATGTTTTACAAAGATTTCAATGAAATAAATTTTTCTGAATACTGATAACTAATCATAATGAGAAACTAAGGAGCACAATTAGCTTTCTGTATGTTTCCCACTTTCTAAAAATTGGCCTTATAATTTTAGCATGTTCACTCAAAAGAAAAACAAAACAAAATTCAATAAAAACCCTGTTAGTTCTAGAACAGAAGCATAACTCAGATGATCGATATTCATCTAATGCAGTGAATTCAATGCTATGAATGATTTTAATAAATTGAAAGATCACTGATGGCTTCTGATGGTGTTTTGACTTACTTGTTACTCAAATTGGTTAAAAAATATGGATATATAACAAGTACATAAGAACCATAATTTTACTGATATACCCACAATATCTTGAGGATTCAAGGAAGTAGGAACAAGGAATTTCATAGAATTTATTAGAATCTAATGTGCTTGTGAAAAAAAAGTCTTCATGTAAAAGTTTTATTTTTCAACAGAGATTTGATAGAAGAAAAAATGATCTTTGGGGGATGTCTATTCTAGGTGAAACACAGTTATTTTAATAACCGACTCCAAGAGAAATTCTAAACATATATGCATAAATAGGAATCACTTATTTATTTATTTTAAAAGCAATTATCTTCAGCTAGATGCTGAGGGCAAGAACATTTATAAGGGAACGTATTAGAGACAGCAACACCCGGTAAAAATCCTTACCATCTCTTTACTGCAGAGTTTTAATTGGATGAGAGGCAAATGGGAGCTCCTAAAAATCAGATGGCAGTGGTTCTCTGTTCATTACATTGTTGGCTCAGGAGTCTCTTCCAGTATTTACTTTCCTCACCAACAATTCATTCCTGTCTTCACTTGGAATTTACTCCAGGCATTTTTAACCAACTCTATGGGTTCAGTAAAAATTTCTCCTCTTCCTTTCTCCTCACTGTACGGTAGGCAAACAGCCCAGAAATTTCCAGTCTCCTATATTCAGGAAGCAGCTTTACAAGCAGTCTGGGTGTACCTGGTGACCTCCACTGTGACGTGGTAATCAGTCTCCGGCCCAGAATAGTTTAGAATACCAAAATTATGTCTCTTGCCTCTCAAAGAACACCTTTATGTTCAACAGGGAGCCAAGATCTTCTCCATATCAAGAATGAAGGCATCTCAGTACATTTATACTATAAATGGTTGAAAAATATTATTACATAATAATACCAATTTAGATGACATTTTTACTTGTCTTAATTGAGCATTATATATACTTCATCAGTGCACTCAGTTAACTTACGGTGACCAATTCAATTTATTTATGGCAACCAATATGGTTGTCTACTAAATATAAATGAGTCACAAGTTCTGTAGGTTAATCTGAATCCTCTAATATTTTACTACTTAAATTATGTCCTCTGTGCAGCATCAGCCTCACCTGGAGTTTGTTGAAAATGTGTAATCTCATTTTCACCCTGGTATGGGTGATTTGTGTGAGTGTTAAAAGTTAAAGATGCCCTGTTCTAGGTAGGGTTTCTCTAATTGTGCTGAGTGACCAGTTTGCTTTCTCCATGAGGCCCTGACCCAACCATTAGTAACTGATATTTTTGCAAACTACCATAAAAATACATTTCTAGAGAAAGTAAGCAACAAAATTATTAAAATCGTATTTTAAATTGCCAAGTCATTTCATGTATTTGTGTACTACATTTAGTTATTTTTCTTTCCTTCATAGTAAGTGTGACTAAATATGAAAAAGAATAATCATCTGACAAAACAAACTCACAAATAATGAATAATATAATAAATAAATGAAACATAAATAACATTAAACATAACACACCATCCATGGAGTGTTTCCATATGCCAAGTATTCACTGTGCTATATACTTTTACATATTATGTCATTTGAACCTCACAATTCTTTAAGACTAGATTTAATTCACCCACTCATTTTGTAGATAAGTAGCCTGAAGTTTAGGTTAAACAATTTACCCAAGGTCACACAACTAGAAAGTTATGGATCCTACATTTTAATCAAAATTCTGTCTAGCTTGAGAGCCTAAAACTTTTGCCTTCCCTGTTGCCTCAATATAATCTTTCCAAAGAAGAGACATTCAGAGAAAACATTTATGTTGTAATGTTCCTAAAAATCTCAAGTGTTAACAAGAGAGTCAGCAGAATTTTGCCACATCAATTCGTTCAGTACACACTCTGTGCTCATTTTAGTTATTGTCACTGTAATGCAGCTGATCGCAGGGAACTTGTTAGGCAGAAATAAAACCACTGATTTGGTGGGGGTGGGAGAGAGGGAGGGTGTGTGGTGGAGAGACAACGGTCCATTAATTTTGTGCGTAAAAACTACAATTCATTATTTAAAGCAATAAAAATCTTATCTTGAGCTTTTATAATAACGTGATTGCCAAAAATAATTCCCTATAGAGGAGAAATATGTAAAAACAGAATTTGGGGAGATAATAAACAATCTGGGAGGGAGCTTTTTGACTAAATATGCAGGCTTTCAGCCAAAAATTACACAAAAGTTATTAACAGATCCCACACAAAATATGTCTGCCTTAACATCGGGATGAAATAGGCTTCTGATATCTTTAAGGTGAGAATTGGTTTGAATTATTTTAACTTATATTCTGATATAATTTGAGAAGAGGTGCTCTGTAGTGAGGGTTACACAGGCAGCTCTTCCATTGCTGCTTTTTCCTTAGTGGCCTGGCTCACGAACACCTTCACCCAGACCCGAGAATTGAACTAATTTCTATAATGGACCGATTCCACCCTCAGCAACAGCCCTGGTCAGAAGTGTAATCGGAAGCTGAGGCAGTCTGAAGCACAGTTGTTTTGTATGACCTTGATTCTGGCCATACAATACAATTGCTGCCTCACAATAGCATGATCACTATCACTAAAGTCTGTTTTTACACATAGCTCACTTTATTTTCCTTCCACACTGCTTTCTCTTATGGGAAAGAAAATATTACGCAGCATTCAGTATGTTTTATATACATTAGTCAGACTTGGCAATAATTAAATTAGAAATGCAACACATTAATCCAGCTTTATATTGTGATCAACTCAAAGATGTTCTGGTTCAAAGAATATTGAACTACTTTGACCAATGAGTGCAGAATATGAATGAGATGCTGCAATTTTTAATATAAACTTTCTAGGTAATGAAACTTTATACGATTGCTAGTGTCGATTAGTCAACAGAGGAGGGATGAAAGGTGAGGATAATGGGTTAAATGCCTTAAAATTTATAGAAGTTTTAACAGAAGGTAATTTAGAAGTAATTTCGTTTTAACCCTTCTCAGTTTACAGGTTTGGAAACAAATGCAGAAAGATGAAATCATCAGTGATCAAGTTAGACCAGTATTCTTTCTTCTTGATGGATTTTTAATATTTACATTGACAACAGCGTTAAGTTTAATTAGAACCACATTGTATTCAATTAGGAAGCTAAGTTGTAGTTGGGGAGGATATATAATTTATTCTGACCCTGTGAAGTATCCAGGGTTTTGTTTCTTCTTTTTTGTTTCATTCTCTGTCTTAATCAGTTGGGCTACTATAACAAAAATACCATAGACCAGGTGGCCTAAACAACAGAAATTTTTTTCTCAGAGTTGTGGAAGCTGGGAGATCCAGTGTCTGGTGACGGTCCATGTCCTGGCTTGCCATCTTCTTCCTTTATCCTCACATGGCAGAGAGCAGAATGAGAGGAAACATGCTCCCCGTGTCTCTTTATAAGAGCACCAATCCCATTCAGAAGGGCTCTACCCTCATGATCTCACAAAGGCCCCACCTCCTCATATCATCACACTGTGAGTTAGAATTTCAACATACACATTTTGGGAGGACATAAGCAATTGGTCAATAGCATTATCTTTTGTTTAAAAACTCCTCTTTCAATATTATCTCAGAGGCAGACTATTTGTTCCTCTATACAGATACATCACTATTTTGAGGTCTTCTTTTTTATGTTTCTTTTATGCACATGTCTGCTACAGCCAGTACTTGAGGCTATTTCTTAATGGAAGCACCCTACTGTAAATCATCTCAAAGCAGAAAAGTCATGAGATGCTACAAAATCCCCAAAATTTGAAATGTATTTTTAAAACTGGCTCTGAAGGCATCACAGGAAGCTGTGGTTTATAATTAGGAAACAACTGTTTCAGAATAGAAGAAATTAGCAATTGAGAACACTAAAGAATGTATATAGACACTACATGGAGCCATGGGAATAGTTCCGACCCAGCCTTGAGTCCCCTATTCACTAATGATATTAACAAATACCACTTGAAATCACTGGTCCTTAGGTTTCTCACCTACAGAAGGAAGAGATTGAATTTGAAAGTCTCTAAGACCCCTTGCTCTAAATTCTCATTTCGGTTTCCAGTTTTTCTCTTCTGTGACTGTATACATTGAAGAGGACTTGGAAGCAATTTGATTATTTTTAGGTCACTGGCTGCCATCAGATGCTTGGAATAGTTAAAGAAAAACTGGTGTTAGAAAGATAAGCATACGGTTTTTCTCTCTCTTTTTTTTTTTTTTTTTTTTACAAAATATAACCAAGTACAGTCATGAGTAAACATATGTTTTAAAACATAATTGGGAGGACAAGTAAGATAGCTGCCTTGTTCTGTGAAACTTTTTTACATGGGTATCTCAAAGGATGGCTAGATTGTTGTTTTCGATCTAGAATTTAACAGCAAAAAAATACTGGAGTCTGCACAAGTACTGTCCCAAAACTTTAAAAAGAAACAAACATGGTTTGAAAAATGGAACTTGGTTTATTCAGTACCAAAAATAATACAAAGAATGATGGAAGCAATTAATATTTCTTCTCTTCCAATTAGAGTTTGCCTTAATATCACATCCAGGACAGCTGTGGTCACCTGGCTTCATTGTATAAGATCTATAACTCAGCCAGAGACAATGGTTACCTGCATTTTAGTGTCTGGCAATCTACGTCTCCTTCATCAGCATAACACTGAGTGGAGGTTATTATTATTTTTTAATTTTAATTTTTATTGTTTTGAGACGAAGTCTCTGTCACTCAGGCTGGAGTGCAGTGGCACAATCTCGGCTCACTGCAAGCTCTGCTTCCCAGGTTCACGCCATTCTCCTGCCTCAGCCTTCCGAGTAGCTGGGATTACAGGCACCCTCCACCACGCCTGGCTAATTTTTTTGGTATTTTTAGTAGAGATAGGGTTTCACTGTGTTAGCCAGGATGGTCTCTATCTCCTGACCTCGTGATCTGTGGCCTCGGCCTCCCAAAGTGCCGGGATTACAGGCGTGAGCCAGAGCCACCACGCCTGGCCAAGTGGAGGCTATCATTAACCCTATTTAACAGATATAAAAATAAGAGATTAGGGAATTTTATCAATTTTCCCAGTGTCAAATAGAATATAAGCAATGGCACAAAATGTTAAATCTTCATCTTCTAACTCCAGATCCTGGTATATGTGCCCTACATTTCCTATACATTAATACTAACTTACACACTGAATAAGAAGAGTAAAACCAACTGTCTGGGCTAAATAGGGTGAAAATGTTCTTGCCCATAGAGCACTAGGGTTGTCTGGTTTTATTCCTAGCATGTGGACTGGAAAGGTGATACATAATCTAATGGCGGGAGATAAAATAACTTGTGGCACTATGCTTTTGGAGCAAAATGGAATTATAGAACAGAACCCAGCCATGAAGCATTTTCTTACATGATCACAAGTGTCACTATCTGTAGGGCACCATAAGCACACTTTATTTTAACCGTCTTTGGTATAGGGGTATGTGCCAAAATATCTTTTAAAAATACAAAGAATATTTTTACCTATCACATTTACGTTCTTCTTTATTCAAGCTTGTGTTTATGTAAGTCTATTTCTGAAACGAGTCTTGATGGTAATTTAAGTGAATGAATTAATTAAAATTTAAGATGGCACTTTTTTTTTTTTTTACTTAAGAGTTTAGAATCTATTCCAAATTTATTAGATCCATAAACTCACATTTAAATAATATATTAAAATGCATTCCGATTATGTAATAATTTTATATATTGGAATGAGGAACGTGAACTATAACTGGTTTAGCCTACTAGCTTAGAACTTATAAGCCCCTTTCTTCTTTATATATAATCGATATAGAAATATATTCATTTAATTTATATTAGAAACTGGAATTAGCTTTCAATATTCTTTCAGTGCACCCTTTTTAACAAAATAATTTTTCTGGTGGTGTCGTGGTATCAGAGAATTAGCCATATATAAACAGCAATTATGGTATTTATCACACAGATGTGGCTCTTTATATATTACAAAATGTCACAAACTACGTCATCTCACTGATATCCAACAACTAGCAAAGGAGTAGTTATTTCTCATTCAAATATGGAGTTTCAAAACAAGACAAAACAAAACAAACAAACATCTACCACCAATAATACAAAACACTGAAGACTCCAAGTTTCAGATAATTTCTGGCTTTCATACAGTTGGAAAGCCTCAGAAAGAACACCTGAAACCATGGCTTCTATACCCAAAGCTAGTATTTTCTGTCTCCCTCTTAAGAATCAGCTTCTTGGAGATTATATCTTGGTATTTGTGATACCATATCTATATTTTTGGAGCTAAAATGATTAAATTATTTTTATGCCTTTCAATTATTCCTCAGCTATGATTTCTTCATGTATGAAATGAAATTAAGGTAGTTGTATGGATTAAATGAATCAACATATCCAGAGTACTTGGTACAAAATGTGGAATATAATTTATAATTTACATTACTAATGTTGCTTATAATTGCATGGCTAATTTAAGGTGAAATACTGTATAATAGAGACTATTGCCCCAGAAGTTGGAGATTCTGAAACGCTGTCTACATGGCATCTTACAAGCTAAATTACATGATTAAATTTTGTATAAATTACAGGTTTCAAGATAAATAAGCAAGAATAACTATACCTGTCTTACTCTGGTAAACATAAAGATATGAAGGCAAATGAATGTAATTTAATGCTATTCAAAATACAACCACTTATACTAATTTGCATGTGGTTCCTTGGTTGCCTGTAACTAAGTAAGAAATCTGGACATAATTTTTCTTGATGGTTCATCAATATAAGAAGTATACATATATAGAAGTCATCATTGGCAAAAGCATTCCAAACCAGGAAGTATCAGAAAAATCAGGGCTAGAAAATTTGCTTGCCCATTAGTCATCCCTCCAGAAATCACTCTTTAAATCATGAAGGAAAACATCTCATCAAATTCTCTTATTGACACCACTATACATGGAAATTTATACAATTAAGTTTAGGAGCAATAAAATCTAAAGAGAAAATATAGATTACCCAGAAACAATAGAACCTGTAATACTGACCAACAATCTGTAATGTGTAAGATTAGACTAGCTATGCTTACCTAAGTTTATTTTAGTATAAATATATTTCCTTTGGATATTATTTTAACTCTCAGATTTTAGAGATGAACAGGATAAGATAAAGAACAGTTTTTTCTTTTATTAACCTCCAAAGAATACGTTAGCATCCTATATTTACAGTATCATCTGGAAAACATTTTCCCTTTAAATATTTTGATCCATTCATTAAATAAATTTATATTTCTGTACATATGTTTTTAAAATTTCTTCTGTTTTATTTATCAGAAATTTGTATCATTTCAAGATGTAACATACCAATAAGGAGTTACAAGATTGACTCAAGATTTTCCTTCCTCCCACAAGGAAAAGCCCAGAACCAGATGGGTTCACAGTCAAATTGTACCAAACATACAAATAAAAAGTAATACCAATCCTTCTGAAACTGTTTCAAATTCCAGGGGATGGACTCCTCCCTAACTCATTCTACAAGGCCAGTATCACCTTGACATCAAAACCAAGCAATGACATTTTTAAAAAAGAATCTTAAAACCAATATCCCTGATGAACACAGACACAAAAATCTTTAACAAAACACTAGCCAACTGAATCAAGCAGCACATCAAAAAAAAAAAAAAAAAAAAAAAAAACACCATGATCAACTGGACTTTATATCAGACATGCAAGAATGGTTCCACATATGCAAATCAACAAATGTGATACATCACATAAACGAATTAAGGAAAAATATCATGATAATCTCAATAGATGCAGAGAAAGCATTTGATAAATATCAGCTTCCCTTCATGATAAAAACCTCTCAGCAAACTAGGCATAAAAAGAACATACATCAAAATGATAAAGGACATATGCAACAAACTCACAGTCAACATCATACTGAATGGGGAAAAGTTGAGAGTATTTTCTCTAAGAACTGGAATAAGACAATGATGCCTACTTTTACCATGTATATTCAGCATAGTATTGGAAATCATAGCCAAAGCAATCAGGCAAGAAAAAGAAATAAAAGGCATCCAAATTGGAAGAGTAAGTCAAACTATCCCTGTCTGCTTGTGATGTGATCTTATATTTGGTAAAACCTAGAATCTACCAAAAAAGTTCTTAGATTTGATAAATAAATTTAGTAAAGTTACAGGATAAAATATCAAAGCACAAAAATTAGTAGCATCTCTATGCAACAATAACGATGTAGGTAAGAATGAAATAAAAAAGCCAATTGCATGTACAATAGCTTTAAAAAAACCCTAGGAATAAATTTAATCAATGAGTTGAAAGATCTCCACAGGGAAAACTACAAAATGATAATGAAAGAAACTGTAGAGGACACAAACAAATTGAAAAAAATTCCGTGCTCATTATCAGAAGAATTAATATCATTAAAATGACCATAATACACAAATCAATCTACAGATTCACTGGTATTCCTGTCAAAATATCAATCATTTTTTACAGAATTAGAAAAAGTATATACATTAGAAGAATTGTTCCTTATACATTAGAAAAATGTATATGGAACCAAAAAAAAAAGGCCTGAATAGCCAAAGAATTCTAAGCAAAAAGCACAATGTGGGAGGTGTCACATTACCTGATTTCAAATTATACCACAAAGTTGTAGTAAACAAAACAGCATGCACTGGTATTAAAATAGACACATACATCAACAGAACAGGGATCTATAGAGCAGGGAGTCCCAAGCCCCCAGGAAATTAGGAACTGGGCTGCACAGCTGTAGGTGAGTGACTGGTAAGGGAGCTAAACTTCATCTGTATTTACAGCCACTCCCCATTATTTGCATTACCACCTGAGCTCTGCCTCCTGTCACATCAGTGGTGGCATTAGATTCTCATAGGATTGCAAACGTTATTGTGAACTGTGCATGTGAGGGATCTAGGTTGTGTTCTCCTTATGAAAATCCAATGCCTGATGATCTGAGGTGGAGCTGAGGTGGTGGCGCTAGCACTGGGGAGTGGCTACAAATACAGATTAACATTAGCAGAGAGGTTTGACTGCACAGAGACCATGATCAATCAATTGCTCACAGACTCATATCATAACCCTATCAGTGACTGTCAGTGACAATTAAGCTGCATCTAGTGGCTTGCTTTATAGTGGCAAGTGAGTTGATGTACAACTGTACAGCTGCATTTGGTGGCAGGCTTTAAGTCAGCATCTTATTCTTATTTTAGTCTGTGTTTGACCCATCCATTGTTTTATTTACCACATTCATCCATGCCTCTTTCCTTCACTGCACAATTGTCTCAGTCACAGTTTCGGTAAGTCCACCAGCTAACCTTATCTAAAATAAATATATAACAAACCTCACTGCAGAGCTTCTTTGAAAAGGGGGAAGAACCCAATGATGAGACAGCAGAAGACACTAAAACTGCCAACAACAACAAAACTACATTTAAAATAAAATAGCAAGAATCCTACTTAAATTACAAGTTCACTGCAACAGGTGATTCATATTCTCCAAGCCTGCTTTGTATAATATGTGGCGACTGGCTACCCAACAAAGCCATGAAACCTTCAAACTGCTTTGCCGTATGGAGATCAAGCACCTTGCATTAAAAGAGACGCCTTTGGAGTTTTTCAAAAGAAAAAAAAATGTGAACACAAAGGACAGAAGCAATTATTGAAGATCATCACTTCATCAAATGTGTTTCCACTGAGTGCATCATTCTTAGTGGCTAACCACATTGCTAAAGTCAAGGAGCCCTTTACTTTCGGTGGATATTTGATCCACCCTAAGGACACTTGTTCCAAAGGTGGCATGTGTTCCTCTTTTGGCTATTAGCATAACCTAGATGAATTTGTGAAATAGCAGAGGATATTAGGTACAAATGTTAGAGAGGATGAATGAGTCACCATGGTACACAATTCAGGTTGATGAGTCTACCAATGTTGAGAATAAGGCAATAATACTTGTTTTTGTGCGATATATTATTCAAGAGGATGTGCATGAAGATATGTTATGTGAAATTTGTGGCCAACCAACATCACAGCTGCCGAACTAGTCAAGTCTTAGAATGATTACATATCAGGAAAACTGAATTGGTAATTTTGTGTCCGTATATGCATGGATGGAGTGGCTGCATGACTGGATGGCTTTCTGGTTTCACTAATTGAGTCAAAGAGGTTGCTTGTGAATGTGAGTCTATGCACTCTGTCATCCATAGAGAAATACTGCTAGCTGAAAAATGTCATCTGAACCTAAGAACATTTTGCAGGATGTGATTAAAATTATCAACCACATTGAAGTACATTTCTTTAACTCACATCTATTTGAACAGGTCTGTGAGGAGATGGACACAGAGCACATACATCTTCTCTCATACACAGAAGCAAGATGACTTTCTAAAGGTAGATCTTTCTAAAGCCTAGAGTTTTTGAATTATGAGAACCACACCAGCATTCCTTTTTTTTTTTTAAGTTTTTAAGTTCAGGGATACAAGTGCAGGTTTGTTACATAGGTAAACTTGTGTCTGTTTGTTGTACAGATTATTTCATCACCCAGGTATTAAGCCTAGTACTCATTAGTTACTTTTCCTGATTCTCTCCCTCCTCCCACTCTCCAACCTTTGAACGACCCCAGTGTGTGTTGTTCCCCTCTCTGTGTCCATGTGTTCTCATCATTTAGCTTCCACTTTTAAGTGAGAACACACAGTATTTGGTTTTCTGTTCCTGTGTTAATTTTCTAAGGATAATGGCCTCCAGCTCCGTCCATGTCCCTGCAAAGGACATAATCTCATTTTTTTTTTCTGACTGCGTAGTATTCCATGGTGTATATGTACCACATTTTCTTTATCCAATCTCTTACTGATGGGCATTTAGGTTGATTCCATGTCTTTGCTATTATGAATAGTGCTGCAATGAACATATGCACACAGGTGTTTTTATGATAGAACAATTTATATTCCTTTAGGTAGATACCCAGTCATGGGATTGCTGGGTTGATTGGTATTTCTGTCTTTATGTGTTTGAGGAGTCATCACACTGTCTTTCACAATGGCTGAACTAATTTACATTCCCACCAACAGTTTATAAGCATTCATTTTTTTTCTCTACAATCTTGCCAGCATGTTATTTTTTGACTTTTTAATAGTAGTCATTCTCACTGATATGAGATGGTATTTCATTGTAGTTTTAATGTGGATTCCTCTAATGATCAGTGATGTTGAGCCTTTTTTCATATAATTGTTGGCTGCATGTATGTCTTCTTCTGAAAAGTGTTGGTTCATGTCCTTTGCCCAGTTTTTTAAGGGGTTGTTTTTGTTTTCTTGTAAATGTGTTTAAGTTCCTCATAGACGCTCCTTTCTTGGATGCATAGTTTGCAAAAATTTTCTCCCATTCTGTAGGTTGTCTGTTTACTCCATTGATAGTTTATTTTGCTGTGCAGAAGCTCTTAGGTTTAATTAGATCCCATTTGTAAACTATTGCTTTTGTTGCAATTGCTTTTGGCATCTTCATCATGACATTTTTGCCCATGCCTGTGCTGAATGGCATTGCCTAAGTTGTCTTCCAGGGTTTTTATAATTTTGGTTTTTACATTTAAGTCTTTCATTCATCTTGAGTTAAGTTTTATATATGGTGTAAGTAAGGGGTCCAGTTTCAATCTTCTGCATATGGCTAGCCAGTTATCTAAACACCATTTATTGAAGAGGGAATCCTTTCCTCATTGCTTGTTTTTGTAAGGTTTGTTGAAGATCATATAGTTGTAGGTGTATGGACTTATATCTTGGTCCTCTATCCTGTTCCATTGGTCTATGTGTCTATTCTTATATCAGTACCATGATGTTTTAGTTACTGTAGCCATGTAGTATAGTTTGAAGTTAGGTAGGGTGATGCCTCCAGCTTTTACTCCAGATAAATTTAAAAGAGTTTTTTTCCAGTCCTGTGAAGAATGCACTCCTCAGCAAATACAAAATAACTGAAATAATAACAAACATTGATTTTTCTGAGTCTCAGACCCAGGAAAATCAAATTAGAACTCGAGATTAAGAAATTCACTTAAAACCATACAATTATATGGAAATTGAATAACCTGTTCCCAAAAGATTTTTAAATAAATAATGAAGTTAAGGCAGAAGTCAAGTTCTTTAAAACTAATAAAAACAAAGATACAGCATACCAGAATCTCTGGGACATAGCTAAGGCAGCGGCAAGAGGGAATTTATAGCACTAAATGCCCATATAAAAAGTTATAAAGATCTCAAGTTAACAACCTAACATCACAACTAAAAGCACTAGAAAACCAAGAGCAAACAAATCCCAAAGCTAGAAGAAGACAAGAAATAGCCAAAATCAAAGCTGAATTCAAGTAGATACAGATACAACCCATCATTCATGCTATTAATGAATCGAGGTTCTGGTTTTTTGAAAAAAAATAAAATAAAATAGATAGACTGCTAGCTAGACCTATAAAGAAGAAGAGAGATCAGATAAACACAATCAGAAATAGTAAGGGGGATATTACCAGTAACCCCACAGAAATACAACCAACCATTCGAGAGTATTATAAACATGTCTATGTACATAAACTAGAAAATCTAGAAGAAATCCGGGTGGGGTGACTTATGCTTGTAATCCCAGCACTTTGGGAGGCCGAGGCGGGCAGATCCCCTGAGGTCAGGAGTTCGAGACCAAGTTGGTCAACACGGTAAAACCCTGTCTATACTAAAAATACCAACATTAGCCAGGCATGATGATGGGCACTGTAATCACAGCTACTTGGGAGGCTGAGGCAGAAGAATTGCTTGAACCCAGGAGGCGGAGGTTGCAGTGAGCTGGGATCATGCCATTGCACTCCAGTCTGTGCAACAGAATGAGACTCCATTAAAAAAAAAAAAAAAAGACAGAAAAAAGAAAGAAAAGAAAATCTACAAGAAACAGATGAATTTCTGGACAAACACGCCCTCTTAAGATTGAATCAGGAAGAAATTGAATTCCCGAACAGATCAATAATGAGTTATAAAATTGAGTTAGTAATAAATAGCCTACCAACCCAAAAAAGCCCGGGACCAAACAGGTTTACAGTTGAATTTTACCAGAGGTACAAAGAAGAGCTGGTACCATTCCTACTGAAACTGAAATTGAAAAGGATGTACTCCTCCCTAACTGATTCTATGAGGCAAGCATTGTCCTGATACAAAAAGCTGGCAGAGATACAACAACAACAGCAACAACAACAACAAAATCTTTAGGCCAATACAATAAAACAAAAAATAGACAAATGGACTTAATTAAACTAAAAAGCTTCTGCACAGCAAAAGTAATAATCAACAGAGTGAACAGACAACCTGCAGAATAGAAGAAAATATTTGCAAATGATTTCTCTAACGTAATATACAAAGAACTTAACAACAACAAGAAAACAAATAATTCCATTAAAATGATGTCAAATGACATGAACGGACAATTTTCAAAAGAAGATATGCAAATGGCCAACAGATATATGAAAAAAAAATGCTCAACATCACTAATTACCTGAAGTGCACATTAAAACCACAATGAAATGTCATCTTATACCAGTCAGAATGGCTATTACTAAAAAGCAGATGTTAGCGAGGATGAGGTTAAAAGGGAACTCTTATACGCTGTTGTTGGGGATTTAAATTAGTGCAACCTCTTTGGAAAACAGTATGAAGATTTCTCAAAGAACTTAAAATAGCATTGCTATTCCATCCAGCAATCCCACCACTGGATATCTACTCAAAGGAAAATAAAGAAATCAATATATCAGAAAGATACCTGCACTCATATGTTTATCACAGGGCTATTCACGGATACATAGTATTGTATTGTGTATATACTACATTTCCATGAAATCCTATCTTTCGCACTAACATGGATGGAAATGGAGGTCAATATGCTAAACGAAACACTCAGACACAGGAAGTCAAATATCACAGGTTTTCACTCATAAGTAGGAAATAAAAATATGTACACATGTACATAGAGAGTAGAATGATAGACAACAGAAACTTAGGAAGTTAAAAGGTTGGGAGGGAGGTGGATTACAAGAAACTACTTAAAGGATACAACGTATGTTATTTGTGTGATAGATATCCTAAAAGCTCTGATTTGACTGCTAGGCAATCTATGCATGTAATAGAATTTCTCTTGTACCTCATAAATTTATACATTTTTTACAGTAAACTGTTGATGGTCGATGCTACTTACATTAATATCTAATTTAAGCATCCTGTGAGAAATTGTTGAAACTGATTGTATTAAAAACATGGTCTCCCTGGAATATAGGTTCTTCATGGATAAGAGACAGCACTAACTTACTGAAGCCCAAATGTTCAACATAATATTGTTAAATACGTAGTTGTGAATTAAGAGCTGTGAAATTTATATATTCTGTTGAGGTAATTACCGCTACATGAAATGATGTCTTCTTAGTGATACTAGGACTTGTCAGGTGCTTATTTCTAAGAAGCTAAATTTAAGTAGTCAAAATGGGCAAGTTTATTTTCCCTAACAAAATATAATCTTTAAATTAGTATTCTGATCATTACTAAATATATACTAAACAGTAAACTTTAACACCTAAAGACTTAGGAAGCCATGTCCTGTGTCAGTCAGTGATATCAGATACAAGTAATAAAAACCTCTTGAAGTAGTTTTTTAAAAAAAAATATTTAAGACTATTAAAGAGCTTGCCAAATAGAAAAGCCAGATGGTCAAGCCAAAGATCACACGTTCAACGACAATATTCAAATCACATTTACTGTGTCTATTTTAGCCACTGTAGATACAACACAAATGCCATACTAGTTGCTGCTGACCTAAGTGGCAGTATCTCCATCCTACTGCCTTAGAAGTTTAGTGCCACCATCATTCTCAAATAAATTCCTCTTGGTTTCTTCTTTCTTTATTAACCTCCAAAGAATATGTTAGCATCCTATACTCACACTATCATTTGGAAAATATTTTCCTTTTAAATATACATAAGGTATACATAAGTAGTATACCCTTGCTTACCTAGAAAAAGAATGCTATTAAACTTTCATCTTTTTTAGAAAACTACATGATAAATCTGAGGAATGATCTTTCAGAGACTATAATGATTATGTGATTAATGACTATAATGATGTCTATCTAATATGTCTGCTTAAGACATGTCACACTGACCATATCTGAATTAACGTCTCATGCAGTTGAGTCTGATTGGCAGAGCCAACATCACAGGCCAGCAACCTGGATACAAATGGAGATTAGCAAAGTGGAATTCTTGCTTCTGCCTGAGTTGGGAGTATGTGGGATGCTTAAGACAGGAAATTTTCCCAGCACCAAAAGGAATATAAAAAGTGCTGTGTCTCCAGAAACATCACACATTTCCCTCACAGATCCCTACCCACCTCTTCATCTTCACTCCATCCACACATTCTGACTCTCTATGTTTTATTCATGATTGTCTTTTTTTTAGGTTATCCTTAACAGAAGGATTTTCATATATGCTGTGTTTAATTCTCCACAAAAATATAGAGTAATATTTATTTCCTCACAGGCCTAAAATAAATATAAAATAAGGAAGCTTACAGACAATTTGAGAAGCATAACCCATTTAAATATAAGGTATAATTATGAACATAGTTATCCCTTAACATTTTTGCTAAAGGTCAAGAGCCTATTAGCTAGACATCATTAGTCTCAGGAATATCATGCCTTAGATATTTCATGTAGTCTCAGGCTAAAGGAGACGAGAAAGTGTAATAACATTCTTGTTCTAGGTAAGTAAGAATGTATTACTTATTAACTAAAAGGAGTTCCTTAAAATAAGTATAAAAAAAGCTTTGACTATAGGAGTAATGTTTAAATATTAAAGGCTTTTCATTAATTAATTTTAGGCAGTTTAACATAGTTGTTAAGGTATTAGCTTTGCAATGAGCCAGACGTGAGCTATTGGGTCCTGAGTTATGCATTTTTTGACTGGAAGATTTATTTCACCTCTTTAAGTCCTAGTTTCATCTTTTGAAAATTTCATCCTCCATGAAATTATAGCAATTAATAGAGATAAAATGTATAAATCACATATTACAGCACATGGTATGTATTATGTGATCAAAATGCAAGTTATTGTAAATATTTTCATCAATGTAACATTAGAGGAAAGTGGTTGAAATCACAACATTTATTTTGAAAGTTGTCTAATGTATTGGACTGGAAGGAAATCAATTGTTGGACTTTCATGATTCATATTTCTAAAAGGAATCTCTTTTCTACTGCAGCATTCTAGAAGACATGACCAAAGGTGGTAAGTTTTTAATAACTTTTACTTCTGAACTGCCATTGCTGAGTTAAATGCTCTTAATTTGTTTATACAAAATTCTTTATTTTATTTATTTATTTATTTATTTTTGAAACACAGTTTTACTCTGTCACCCAGGCTGTAGTGCAGTGGCACCATCTCGGCTCACTGCAACCTCTGCTTCCTGGGTTCAAGCTCTTCTCCTGCCTCAGCCTCTCAAGTAGCTGGGACTACAGGTGTGCATCACCACACCTGGCTAATATTTTTTATATTATTATTATAGATGGGGTTTCACCATGTTGGCCAGGCTGGTCTCAAACTCCTGACCTTAAGCGATCCGCCTGCTTCAACCTCCCAAAGTGCTGGATTACAGGCGTGAGCCACTGTGCCTGGCCTATACAAAATTCTGAACAAAGTTGAAGGCCTAAATAAAATGTTTTTTCTTATGCAAATCTTACTATGCATGTTAGCTATAAAGTATAATCAATGAATATTAATGTCTTTTCACTTTGAGTCAGAGTTAAATATTTTACTATTCATGTACTAAATCACCAGTATTCAAATATCTGCATTACCTTATTCTCAACTTTATTAGTTAACACTAATCTCTGCTTTTGTAACCTCTAAAGATAGGTTAATTGATATCCAAGTTAGGAATTTATCATAAATACATTACTGATGTTTCAAGGTTACACTTCCACTTAGACCAATTGGTAACCATAAATTAAATGGTAAATATTTTTATAATTGAAATTTCATTTTTATTAAAATGTAAATTAATATGACATTTTATAACATTAACCTTTTAAAAATACCTAAATTAAATGTGTTAATGCAGTATAACAGCAACACCTTTGCTAAAACCATCACCTGTGAAAATTCAAAGAAATTATTATGCTTACTGAGCTTGTAGCTCCAGAGGAAAATGGTTAGTAATCATCTACATTGGTTTTCTTTGACTGCACTTAGCAAATAATTATAGGAAAAAAATGAATTAAAAAAATAACTGGCCTAATAGAAAATAGAAAGGAAAAAACTAGTGTTCAGAAACGGATTCTTGAAGATTTAGGAAAGACAACTTCTAGACATAAATAGTAATAGACGAGATTCTAACAGACTCTCAGTGACAAAGTCCCAATATGCCTTCTCCCTTGAAAATAATGACTCTGTGACAATGAATGGATAAAAGATGTGTCATTTTCACACAAGCTTATTAGCCACCAAGTTGCACTAACAAGTTGAAAGAAGAAAAAATACAGAGCAAAGATTGCAGAATCATGTCTAGGAAAATAGTATTTGAGTGGCAAGTACTGATACGGGGCCTGCTGGAAGCGAATGGATCAGAAGCTTACTAATTCTGGGAGAGATTTGCATTGGTTTTGAGAACATTAAAGCCTGATTTCAAAATGCCTGATACTGTTAGTTGAACATTAAAACGACCCTAGGTAACGGAGAAGGCTACAAAACAACACCTTCCCCATCAACAGATGAAAGAAACCTTCCATAGAATATTGCTAGAAAAAAACGGATGAAGAAAACCACACAGAGAGCAGAATCATGGCCTCTTCAAGGAACTATTTGATCCTCAGAATAGAAGGCTTTTATGCTGTCTATCCAGAGGAATTTCAGAATTGCTATTGGCCAGTGACTGTCATGGGATCTTATTCTTCCCCTTTGCAAAAAGAAATAATTGTTTTCTCTGCTTTGCCATTTTAGCTCATAGGCTGTTTGAACCAAAGGCTGTTTGAACATTCACACCAGACAGGGAATTGTATGTAAAACAGAGGACCTTGTCTTAAAGCTGAATGGTATTAACTGGACCATTGACTCAGGGAGGATTCTCTTCATTTGGAAAACTAAGAGGGACAAGTATTTGTTGGTAAAAGTGGACTGAGGCAGCAATAATGTTAGGTATTGAGCAATTGAATCTCATTTTCTTCCCGTGTACACAACCCAACCACATTTTCCAATTCTTTGTAGTTAGATTTGGGCCATGTGGCTGAGTTCTGGCCAATGGAACCTGAATGAAAGTTGCACAATCTCTTCACCTTACCCATAAATTTCCCATACGAAATTATCTACTTCCCCTCTTTGCTGACATCAATGAACTGTGACGTAGCAAACAAAAACTTTTAGTGTATCAAGTCACTGAGATTTAGGAGTTATTTATTATATTACACAGTTTTTGTACTGAGTAAGATAATCTTAAAAAGTTACCTGGCCCCAAATCCTAGCTCTTCATAAATCATCAAAACACTTATTTATTTAATACCAAGTTTTTAAAAAATTCTAAGATTAAAGTATCAAGAATGACATTTAAAATTAATGCATACAAAGAGGATGGGATTACTTATTGTTTATAGACATGAATCCCATAAGAAACAGAATAGTTTTTCTAATAGTTTAAGGGAATAGTATAGAATAAATGCCAAACATTTTTATTTTCCCAGAAATTAATACTGAAAGTAATAGGTAAAAGTCACAAGGAACCATGCTTTGATTTCACTGGGGAGAGAGTTAAAATTATATGCACAGGCCTTCTCCAATGTGGTACCCTACTGCAATGCAAATAGCTAGTAGAGACATCACTCAAGCATTTTCCAATCTTATTTTGACGTTCTACAGTTTCAAATGATTTATGCAATTTTTTAAGAAAAAAATAGATAAATGTTGCATATATTTTATACATTTTTCTACAGAAAAAAATATGTTAAAGGAGGAAATACTAAATTCTTAGAAGTTAGTATGAGGGAGTATGTCCCAATTAGCATTCAGAAAAAAAACCACAAGATATGTAAAATAGTACTTCAAATATGTTTCAAAAGATAGGAACTAAAAAAGAAAATTTCAAATTTAATTATAAGTGATAAAAACATAAATTGTTATGTTGTAAGTGATACAATTTTTAAAAGGAACTTCATTACTCATTCTTAAAAATGTCAAAATACAAAATCTATCCTCAAAACTAAAACTCAAATCTAGTGATATTTTACTGTCAATATTAATGAAATTAGGGTGTCTTAAGGTGACGTTCTAACTAATAAAGGAATTTGCATAATCTAATCTCTGCAAGTTTAGTTTTAATTGCAACAGAAAGTTTACATTTAAATTTTACTTTTTAAAATCTCTTTTGTCATTGCATCTCCTTAGAACAACTGAAATATTTTGTAATTCAGTCTAATACAGATGCACAAATTTAGAAGTGTCCTTTGAAGTGATAAAGATATTTAAAACCATGATTTTCTGACCATTACCTGGCAACATTTTCTAAATATCCAATGTTTCACATCATAAGCACCATTGATAGTTATATATTGAAACACATACTTCTACATTTATATATTAATCCTGATGATGTACTGTTTCAGATAATTGATTGATTATTGACAACCTAATTTACATACTTCTGAGTTACTTTTAAAGTTGCCCAGAATCACTGCACTCCCTAATTATCTTCACTTAAATTTATGATAATGTATTATCCTCTGAATTAAATTTATCCACACACGAAGGAAGGAACTGATAGTTTCTATCTATTATGTGTGCACATGAAAATACGCTTTCACTCCTAGAATACAATAGGTCAGCAAAAGAAGGCAGCCAGCACATGGACACACCGAAGACATGGGAATGTGAATTAAAGCTTTCTCAATACAGATCTTAGAAATATTATATTGAAATAGTTCTTATTGTAACAGATATGTCAAGATATTACATAATTTTTTAAATGTTGAGTATGTGTCGCTAAGTGTTGACATATAAAAAAACTGAACCTGATGCTTGTCATGTTTTCAGTTTTTGAAAAGTGAAAAGGATTTAACGTATTCTGAAGAGAAACGTTAAGACAGAACACAGCGATAATTACATAAATTATAAAGCAACTGAGCTCAAATGGCTAATAATTTTGCTAAGAAACAAGGAATAACTAACAAAAGTAAAATGAAGTAAATGAATGCAAATGGTAAAAAGGATCACTTGTCCTGTAGACTTTGTCAAAACATTTATAAAAACTGTTTGCAGTGTTAGTCAACGTCATTACATTGTATTGAGTATTGATTATTCTAAGGCAAAAATACTAGCTGAGAATTATGGATGTAATAGTCTGAGATGAAAATAAAGCTATACATTACTAAGTAATCTGACCTCTATTATTATTTATACTCTTGTTTTAGAGGTAATGCATTCTCTTCTAAACCTTGAGCCTCCTCCATCACAAAGTTGAAAATAATCTTTGCAACTGATTGTGAAAAATAACTCCAATTCTTATTCTTACCTGTACAAAATTGACTTCAGAGGGACTAGGAAAAAATATGACATTTATACTTTTGTTTCTCTTTTTTTATTTTACCAGTGCTAGACTATGGGAAGCAAAGAAAATTGTTAAAATAAGCACCAGAGACAACACAGGCACCGTTAATATGTCTCTATTCTGTGTGGTTTACTAAGAAGTGATTTCATTTAGACAAGTTCAAACTAATTAAAGCACACATTATTACTCTAAATTTATGCAGTGAATTAATTAAGTTTTTGAACTGATATGATTTTATACTTGTGAATCCCGAAACATTAACCATAAACTATGCGGCTATAAGTAAACTTAGTAAGTGGTTGATTAAATGACTAAGGAATAAAAGCTTATACAGTTTCTATAAACAAAACAAAGAAAAGAATAAGAGAATATAATGAAAGTAAATGTTCTATTTATAACAGCAGAAAATAGGTTAAGTGATCAAAAAGAATGTATACAGAAAGATGACAGAAGATAGCTTATTTGAGTGTGTAATTAAAGTGTAATTTAAAGTAGCGGAGGAAAAGTGCATCACTCAATAAATATTATAATAATTGGCTAGAATTGTTCAAGGGTAGAAAAAATTGCTATCTACTTTTTTTGAAACACCAAAATAAATTAACATATAGATCAAAGACTATTGTTGAATAAAAGAAAATCATACAATAGGTCAATTTTTCTTTAATAATAGTGAGGCAAATACTCATTTTAAGTAACCTACAAAACACAGAAGTTATAAAATAAAAATGAATTTGATCACTGACTAATGAAGCATTTCTCCAATAGGAAAAATACCACAAACAAAACAAAAAGAGAAATATCTAATGTGAAAAATATATTTACAAAATACATTACAAAGGGTCAATCTCTGTATTTTGAAAAGAAAGCTTATACTCAGTAAGAAAGAAATACACAACTCAATATACAAATAAACAAAGAATATAAAAAGCAGTTTTCTGTCTTTAATTTGTATTTATTTAGGTTTTTTCCAATAGGTAAATATATTCACATGGATCAAAATCAAAATGATCGATGATAAACATTGAAATGCCATTCCTATCCTTGTGCCCATGTCTACACCAAACCCCCATCCACTGAGGGAAACAATTTCTATTATTTTTTAAATGTATCTATTTAGCATTCATTCATACAGACATAAGAAAATGAAAATATATAGTTTTATTTACCCTTACTTTACACAGAACGTAGCATATATTATTCACTCTTCTAACCACACAGTTTTTGATGTAAAAACATAATGTGGAGTTTTTCCTTTTTGTACATAGAGGGCATTCTCATTCTTTAAAAACTGTACATGTTCCGCTATACAGATATACTATAGTCTATTTTAACAACTTGCCCATATAGATGGGCCTTTGGCTTGTGTTCAATATTTTGCTATCATAAACAAGAAGGCTATGAAAAATGACATGTATTGGTGTGTCTGTAAGATATATTTTCCAAAGTGGAAATCCTGAGTCAAAGAGTAAATGTAATTGCAATTTTGAAAGATATTGTCAAATTTCCCTTGATTAGAGGTTGAAGTATTTTACACTCCTGCCAGCAATGTGTAAGAGTGTTTCTTTTCTCAAAGCCCCGCAAATAGTGTTAACAAACATTTAGCTTTTTGACAGTCTGGATAGATAACACACTTGTATCTTTGTGTAATTCCACTTTATATGAATGAGATGGAATGTCTTTTCATATGTTCCAGTGTTATTTTGTTTTATGTCTCTGTGTACATATGAATATATTTTGTACTTTTGTTTGTTTTTCCTTCTGAATCTTTCTTGAATGTGCAGATAATTTTAATTTTGATAAAGTTAAAGACTCGATTTTTTTTTCCATGGCTCCTGAACATTTTTAAAGTAGCTCCTGAGGAATAGATCAAAAGTATTTTCCAGTTCCAAAGCCCCCTCGCAGGTTTCGTTTTTTCAAACATTTCAGGTGTTGACAATCTTGTGGTTTGTCCTGTGATTTGGTATAAGATATGAAGCCAAGGTTATCCTCTTTTAAATGGCTAGCAATTTGTCTAACAAACACTAGTGGTGAATAAATTCACATTTATCACTACTGATTTGAGGTACAAAGTGCTTTTAAATAGTAAATTGATATGCAATCTTGATCATACAAATATGTATTAAAAGAACAACATCATATACTTTTGTATAAAATGTTGTGGTACTGGATGATATGACTGATTATGAGAGATAACAGGAACTTGCATACATACTTAATGAAAGGCAAAACGGTACAACCTTGTTGGAGAGTGTTTTGGCAGTATCTATCAAATAATTCATATGCATATATACTGTGATGCAGCAATTCCATTTGCAGAATAAATACAGTCATGTTTATATGCAAAAGCAACATATATTACCATTAACAAGAAATTCATTAAATCAGCTAATTAATTCAATGCTGTGCTACTAGCCATTGGAACATGAATAAAATGAGCATATATGCACCAGTATATAATAAGTTCTAAGAAATATTAATAAATGTTCAGAATAGAACGTCTGTATATTAAATGCTAAAATTTATGTAAGTGAAGAGTATGTTTACAAATATATATGCTCTTTTTTTTTTTTTTTTTTTTTTTGAGACGGAGTCTGGCTCTGTCTCCCGGGCTGGAGTGCAGTGGCCGGATCTCAGCTCACTGCAAGCTCCGCCTCCCAGGTTTACGCCATTCTCCTGCCTCAGCCTCCGGAGTAGCTGGGACTACAGGCGCCCGCCACCTCGCCCGGCTAGTTTTTTTGTATTTTTTAGTAGAGACGGGGTTTCACCGGGTTAGCCAGGATGGTCTCGATCTCCTGACCTCGTGATCCGCCCGTCTCGGCTGGGATTACATATATGCTCTTAAATATATAAAATGTGTATTACAAACACAATTAACCATGTATTTATCTACTGTACATATCCACCCCTGTACATATTTACACATCTAATACTCTATAAATTACCACATATACATATTATACATATTTCCATAAATATGTAGATTATGAAAATTGACAAAGAAACTGGGTTTGGTGTTTACCTCTGTGAAGAAGAGTTCAGAATTAGAATTTACATAAGACAGAAGAACACCTTTTACTCAGATTCATACACTTTACTTGAAAAGTTTTAAATTCACAGAAAAATTACAAATATAGTACAGATAAGTCGTGTGTACTTCACAATCAGTTTTCTCTACTATTTGCATCTTGCATTAGTATGGTACACTTTTCACAAATAATGCACCACTATTGATACATTACGGTTAATTAAAGCCTATATTCAGATTGCTTCAGTTTTCCCTAATGTTCTGTCTTTTAAACATTTGGATGGGTACACAGTAGGTGTGTATATTTATGGGCACCTCTTGGCTGTGACACTTTTTCAGACTCTCCTTGACTTTCAGAGTTTTCAGGGGTACTGGTCAAGTACATTATAGGATGCCACTGTATTTCAGCTTGTCTGATCATTTTCTCATGAGTAGACTGGGACATTGGGTATTGGGGAGGAAGACCACACATATATACTTCCAATGCCATCACATCATTTCAAGGATATATGCTATCAGTGTGACTGTCACCGTTGACATTAACCCTTGTCACTTGGCTGAGGTAGTGTTTGCCATGTTTCACTGCTGTACCTTTACTCTCCCTCCCACTACCTTGTCCTGTTTTCACACTGACTTGTTTGGAAGTAAGTTACTATATTTGACATATACTTAAGTAATGGGGAATTATGCACCACCTTCTTTAGGGTAAAGTATGTGCCTAAATTATTTAGAATTCTTATGCATGAGAGATTTGTTAGTTAGTTTTTCAGTTAGTTATCCAGTCATCTATTTATGTCTATATAGACTTATTGATATTTAATTACACTTTGGGTTAAGATTTAATACTATCTCATTCCTTTGCTGCTCAAATTTTTTCAGCGTTGGGCGTTGTAAACTCTTTTAGTTGACTTCTGTGCTCTTTTAAAATACCCAATATCTTAGTTCAGGCTCCTCTAACAACGTACTATAGACTGGGTGGCTTGTAAACAACAGTAATTCATTTCTCACAATTCTAGAGTCTGTAAGTCCAAGATTAGGATGCTCACATAATCAGCTTCGAATGAGGGATTTCTTTCAGGTTGCAGACTTCTGCCTTCTCACTGTGTCCTTACGTGGCAGAAAGACGGTGACAGAGTTCTCTGAGATACCTTTTATAAAGGTCCTAATCCTCATTCATCAGGGCTTCATTGTCATGACCAAACTACCTCCCAAAGGCCCCACCTAATATCATCACACTGAGGATTAAGATTTCAAAATAGAAATTTTATGGGGACACAAGCATTCAGTCCATTTCACTCCAAAATGTTTGGTTTGTTTAGCACTTCCTTACTTTCTGTCTCTACAAAATGCTGCAGGCTTATATTGTGTATTTTCTACCCCAGTCCCTGAATTAGTTATTTTTCCAAAGATCACTGGAGAATACAGTTAGAAACTAATGTGTGAGTAAGTGTTCCTTACTGCTGGGATGGTTTTGCTTCGAGGGTCTCTCATATATATAAATATTTCTATATGTACACATCTGTACCCATATTAAGCTAACTGTGAAACCTTATGGATCTCTTCAAATTTTATCCATGACAATATGAATCATTCTAGTTTCTTCCCCCTGCTTAACTGTAACTTCCTAGCCCAACAATAAGAAATCTTATTCCTACACTCTAGCATCAGTACCAATATACATGTATATCAGTATCAATATTGCTAACCCATATCCACATGGAGAACAATTTTATCAACTAGAGGTCAGATTTTATGTACAATTCTTTTTGCTTTTAGTCTTATAGACACCACTCACTTCCAAATTAATAGGTGAGTACCTTCCCCTTCTCTCACAATTTGAGTATTGCATCGGAAGCTCTGGGATCTTTTGCCTTTCCATACAAACTCTTGTGTTATATCACACAAAATAACTTGCTGAGATTTGTATTAGAAAAAATAGTTTTAATGCTATACACTTTTGCAGTGTTTTATATTGCCACCATGAGTGTGTATGCCTTTAAGTCAAGCAATTAACAATAACAACGAAAATTCTAGTTCAAGAAGATCCTGCCTTAGTGCCATTTTCAAAGCAAAAGTTTATTTAGTAACTTTCAAAGACACCTTAGGTATACAAAGGAAATAAAAACTCAATCAAATAATAATAATGAAATAGACAAATTTAGTTGAAATTCTAAAATCTTATTTAGTCATGTGAGTATTGTGTTCTTATCATAGATATAGCAATAGAGAAGAATAAAATCCATTATTCCTTACTTACATAAATTGACAATCTAGAGAAGAAATTACAACCAGAGGCTGCACAACAACCCAAATTTCATGAGCACAGGGATCATACCTATATTTTTCATCCCTAGATACACAGGGCCTGTCTATTTTCAGCACATATGTTTCCAAAATAGAAGACAGTATACCAAATCCCACCTGTTCTCTTAAAGATGTTTTCTTTATAACAATCCACAGCTCTGAAAAAAAGTATATTCTGTTTTCTATTATCTTGCGAAGACAGAACTGTACATTTTTTTATTTTTAAATTTTTATGTATTTATTTATTTTAAATTCAACTTTTATTTTTGACACAGGAGGAGGTACATATGCAGGTTTGTTACATGGGTATATTGCATACAGGCAGTTTTTCAACCCATGCCCCTATCCTTCACTCCCCACGAGTAGTGCACACTGTCTGTTGTTCTCATGTTTATGTTAATATTTGCTCAGTGTTTAGCTCACACTTATAAGTGAGAACATGGGGTATTTATTTTTCTGTTCCTGCATTAATTTACTTAGGATTATGGCCTCCAGCTCCATCTGTCTTGCTTCAAAGGTTATAATTTCACTCTGTTTATGGCTATATAGTATTCCATGATACATATGAACCACATTTTCTTTATCCACTCCACCACTAACGGGCACCTAGGTTGATTCTCTATCTTTGCTATTGTGACTAGCACAGCTATGAACATATGTGTGCATGTGTCTTTTCGATAGAAACATTTATTTTCCTTTGGGTATATACTCAGTAATGGGATTGCCGGTTCTAAGTGGTAGTTCTAAGTCTTTTGAGAAATACCCAAACTGCTTTCCACAGTGCCTGAACTAATTTACATTTCTACCAACTGCATATAAACATTCCCTTTTCTCTGCAACCTCACCAGCAAGTTTTGTTGACATTTTAATACTAGTCATTCTGACTGGTGTGAGATGGTATCTCCTTGGGATTTTCATTTGCAATTCCCTAATGATTAGTGTTGCGGAGCACTTTTTCATATGTTTGTTGGTTGCATGTATGTCAGCTTTTCAGAAGTGTCTGTTTATGTCTTTTGCTAATTTTTATGGGCTTGTTTCTTGCTTTTTGATTTACATTACTTATAAATTCTGAATCCATCTTTGTCAGATGTATAGATTATGAATATTTTCTTCCATTCTGTAGGTTGTCTATTTACCCTCTTGGTAGTTTCTTTTGCTGGGCAGAAGCTCTTTAGTTTCACTTGCCAAAAATTCTTAGTAAAGGCCAGTGTCGAGAAAAGTGTTTCCTAGGTTTTAGGATTCTTTAGTTTGAGATGTTGCATTGAAATCTTGAATCCACCTTGAGTTAATTTTTGTATATGGTAAAAGGTAAAGGTATAGTTTTATTCTATAGCTAGCTAGCCAGCTATCCCAGCACCATTTATCGAATAGGGACGCCTTTCTCAATTGCTTGCTTTTTAGACTTTGTTAAAGATCAGTTGGCTGTAGGGTATGAGGATTTCTGGCTTCTATATTCTGTTCCATTGGTCTATGTGTTTTGTATCAGTACCATGCTGTTTTGATCACTGTAGATTTATAGCATATTTTGAAGTAGAAAAATGTGATGCATCCTGTTTTGTTCTTTTTCCTTAGGATTGCTTTGCCATTTGGGCTCTTTTTTGATTCCATATGAGTTTTACAATAGTTTTTTCTACTTCTGTGAAAAATAATATTGGGAGCTTGATAGGAATGTGTTAAATCTGTAGATTGCTTTGCGTAGTTTGTCCGTTTTTATGATATTGATTCTTCCAATTCATGACTGTTGAATGTTACTTCATATTTTTGTGTGTCAATTATGATTTCTTTTAGCAGTGTTTGGTGGTTCTCCTTATATGACATTTTCACCTCCTTGGTAGGTGTACATGTATTGCTAGTTATTTTCATTGTTGTTGCAGCAATTGTAAATTGGATTACACTCTTGATTTAGCTCCCAGATTGAATGTTATTGGTGTATAGAAATGCTACTGATTTTTGTACATTAATTTTGTATCCTGAAATTTTACTGAAGTTGTTTATTGGTTCCAGAAGCCTTTTGGTGGAGTCTTTAGAGTTTTCAAGGTATAGAAACATATCATCAATGAAGAGAGATAGTTTGAATTCTTCATTTTTGGATTTTTAAATTTTTTTATTATACTTTAAGTTCTAGGGTACATGTGCACAACATGCAGGTTTGTTTCATATGTATACATGTGCCATGTTGGTGTGCTGCACCCATTAACTCATCATTTACGTTAGGTATATCTCCTAATGCTATCCCTCCCCCAACCCCCAACCCCATGACAGGCCCCGGTGTGTGATGTTCCCCTTCCTATATACTTGGGTAGATTGTAAAAATTTTCTCCCATTCTGTAGGTTGCCTGTTCACTCTGATGGTAGTTTCTACTGCTGTGTAGAAACTCTTTAGTAAAATTAGATCCCATTTGTATATTTTGGCTTTTGTTGTCCTTGCTTTTGGTGTTTTAGTCATGAAGTCCTTCCCCATGCCTATGTCCTGAATGATATTACCTGGGTTTTCTTCTAGGGTTTTTATGGTTTTAGGTCTAACATTTAAGTCTTTAATCCATCTTGAATTAATCTGTGTATAAGGTGTAAGGAAGGGATCCAGTTTCAGCTTTCTGCATATGGCTAGCCAGTATTCCCAGCACCATTTATTAAATAGGGACTCCTTTCCCCATTGCTTGTTTTTGTCAAGTTTGTCAAAGATCAGATGGTTGTAGATGTGTGGTATTATTTCTGAGGGCTCTGTTCTGTTCCGTTGGTCTATATCTTTGTTTTGGTACCAGTACCATGCTGTTTTGGTTACTGTAGCCTTGTATTATAGTTTGAAGTCAAGTAGCATGATGTCTCCAGCTTTGTTCTTTTTGCTGAGGACTGTCTTGGCAATATGGGCTCTTTGCTGGTTCCATATGACTTCCAGTGGAGAAAGTCATTGGTAGCTTGATGGGGATGGCATTGAATCTATAAATTACCTTGGGCAGTATGGTCATTTTCATGATATTGATTCTTCCTATCCATGAGCATGGAATTTTCTTCCATTTGTTTGTGTCCTCTTTTATTTCATTGAGCAGTGGTTTGCAGTTCTCCTTGAAGAGGTCCTTCACATCTCTTATAAGTTGGATTCCTAGGTATTTTATTCTCTTTGAAGCAGTTGTAAATGGGAGTTCACTCATGATTTGGCTGTTTGTTTGTTATTGTGTATAGGGATGCTTGTGATTTTTGCATATTGATTTTGTATCCTGAGACTTTCCTGAAATTGCTTATTAGCATAAGGAGATTTTGGGCTGAGACAATGGACTTTTCTAAATATATAATCATGTCATCTGCAAACAGGGACAATTTGACTTCCTTTTTTCCTCTTTGAATACCCTTTATTTCTTTCTCCTGCCTGATTGCCCTGGCCAGAACTTCCAAAACTATGTTGAATAGGAGTAGTGAGAGAGGGCATCCCTGTCTTGTGCCGGTTTTCAAAGGGAATGCTTCCAACTTTTGTCCACTGAATATGATATTGGCTCTGGGATTGTCATAAATAGCTCTTATTATTTTGAGATACATCCCATCAATACCTAGTTTATTGAGAATCTTTAGCATGAAAGGTTGTTGAATTTTGTCAAAGGCCTTTTCTGCATCTATTGAGATAATCATGTGTTTTTTGTCTTTAGTTCTGTTTATGTGATGGATTGCATTTATTGATTTCCATATGTTGAACCAGACTTGCATCCCAGGGATGAAGCCAACTTGATCATGGTGGATAAGCTTTTTGATGTACTGCTGGATTCAGTTTGCCAGTTTTTATTGAGAACTTTTGCATCGATGTTCATCAGGAATATTGGTCTAAAATTCTCTCTTTTTTTTTGCATGTCTTTGCCAGGCTTTCATATCAGGATGATGCTGGCCTCATAAGATGACTTAGGGAAGATTCCCTCTTTTTCTACTGATTGGAATAGTTTCAGAAGGAATGTTCCCAGCTCCTCTTTGTACCTCTGGTAGAATTCAGCTGTGAATCCATCTGGTCCTGAACTTTCTGTGGTTGGTTGGTTGGCTATTAATTACTGCCTCAATTTCAGAGCCTGTTATTGGTCTATTCAGGGATTCAACTTCTTGCTGGTTTAGTCTTGGGAGGGTGTATGTGTCCAGGCCTGGTGGTGACAAAATCTCACAGCATTTGCTTGTCTGTAAAGGATTTTATGTCTTCTTTACTTATGAAACTTTGTTTGGCTGGATATGAAATTCTGAGTTGAAAATTCTTTTCTTGAAGAATGTTGAATATTGGCCCCCACTGTCTTCTTTCTTGTAGAGTTCCTGCCGAGAGAGCCGCTGTTAGTCTGATGGGCCTCCCTTTGTGGATAACCTGACCTTTCTCTCTGGCTGCCCTTAACATTTTTTCCTTCGTTTCAACTTTGGTGAATCTGGCAGTTATGTGTCTTGGAGTTGTTGTTCTCGAGAAGTATCTTTGTGACGTTCTCTGTATTTCCTGAATTTGAATGTTGGCCTGCCTTGCTAGGTTGGGGAAGTTCTCCTGGATCATATCCTGAAGAGTATTTTCCAACTTGGTTCCATTCTCCCCGTCACTTTCAAGTACACCAATCAGATGTAGATTTGGTCTTTTCACATAGTCCCATAGTTCTTGGAGGCTTTGTTCATTTCTCTTTACTCTTTTTTTTCTAAACTTCTCTTATCACTTCATTTCATTCATTTGATCCTCAATCACTGATACCCTTTCTTCCACTTGATTGAATCGGCTACTGAAGCTTGTGCATGTGTTACATAGTTCTTGTGCCATGGTTTTCAGCCCCCTTAGGTCATTGAAGGTCTTCTCTACGCTGTTTATTCTAGTTAGTCATTCATCTGATTTTTTTTTTCAAGGTTTTTAGCTTCTTTGCGATGGATTCAAACATCCTCCTTTAGCTCGGAGAGGTTTATTATTAGTGATCGTCTGAACCTACTTCTGTCATCTCTTCAAAGTCATTCTCTGTCCAGCTTTGTTCTGTTGCTGGTGAGGAGCTGTGTTCCTTTGGAGAAGAAGAGGCTGTCTGATTTTTAGAAATTTCAGCTTTTCTGCTCTGGTTTCTCCCCATCTTTGCGATTTTATCTACATTTGGTCTTTGATGATGGTGACATACAGATGGGATTTTGGTGTGGATGTCCTTTCTGTTTGTCAGTTTTCCTTCTAACAGTCAGGACCCTCAGCTGCAGGTCAGTTGTAGTTTCCTGGAGGTCCACTCCAGACCCTGTTTGCCTGTGTATCACCAGCAGAGGTTTCAGAAAAGCAAATATTGCAGAAGGGCAATGGTTGCTCCTTGATCCTTCCTCTGGAAGCTTTGTCTCAGAGGGGCACCCAGCTGTATGAGGTGCTGGTTGGCCCCTACTGGGAGGTGTCTCCAAGTTTGCCTATTCAGGCGTCAGGGACCCATTGAGGAGACAGTCTGTCCATTCTCATATCTCAAATTCCATGCTTGGAGAACCACTACTCTCTTCAAAGCTGTCAGACAGGGACGTTTAAGTCTGCAGAAGTTTCGACTGCCTTTTGTTCAGCTATGCCCTGCCCACAGAGGTGGAGTCTACAGAGACATGCAGGTCTCCTTGAGCTGTGGTGGGCTTCACCCAGGTAGAGCTTCCCTTCCTGGCCATTTTGTTTACCTACTCAACCCTCAGCAATGGTGGACTCCCCTCCCCCAGCCTCACTGCTGCCTTGCAGTTTGATCTCAGACTGCTGGGCTAGCAGTGAGTGAGGCTCCCTGGGCATGGGATCCTCTGAGCCAGGCATGGGACATAATATCCTGGGGTGCCATTTGCTAAGACCATTGGAAAAGTGCAGTATTAGGGTGGGAGTGTCCCGATTTTCCAGGTACCATCTGTCATGGCTTCCCTTGGCTAGGAAAGGGAATTCCTGGACCTCTTGTGCTTCCCAGGTGAGGTGATGCCCCGCCCTGCCTCAGCTCACACCCCATGGGCTGTACCCAGTGTCCAACAAGCCCCAGTGAGATGAATCCGATATGTCAGTTGGAAATGCAGAAATCACCCCTCTTCTGCGTCGCTCCCGCTGGGAGCTGTAGACTGGAGCTGTTCCTATTCGGCCATCTTGGAACTCACTGAATTATTTTCATATTTGTTTGCTTTTTATTTTTTTCTCTTGCTTGGATTCTCTGGCAAGGACTTCCAACACTGTGTTGAATAGGAGAGGCAAAAGTAGGCATTCTTGTTTTCTTCCAATTCTCGAGAAAAAATAGTACTAGCTTTTTCTCATTCAGTATGATATTGGCTCTGGATTTGTCATAGATGCCTTTTACTAATTCGAGATATGTTCCTTTGACGCCTATTCTGTTTGAGGGTGTTATTATGAAAGGATGTTGGAATTTACCAAAAGTGTTTCTGCATCTATTGAGGTGGTCATAAGATTTTTACTTTTAATTTTGTTTATGTAGTGAATCCCATTTATTGACTTGCTCATGTTTAAACAACCTTGCTTCTCAGGAATAAAGCCCACTTCATCATGGTATATTAACGTTTTGATGTGTTGCTGGATTTGGTTTGTTATATTTTGTTGAGTAATTTTACATCCATGCTTATCAGGGATATTGGCCTAAAGTTTTCTTTTTTTCATGATGCCTCTGCCAGATTTTGGTATTAGGCTGATGTTGGCTTCATAGAATGTATTAATGAGTAGTTCCTCCTCTTTTATAATTTGGGATAGTTTCTGTAGGATTAGTACCAGGTCATCTTTGTACATCTGGCAGAATTCAGCTGTGAATCTATCTGGTCTTTGGCTTTTTTTTTTTTTTTTTTTTTTTTTTGGTTGGTAGGTTTTGTTTTACTTATTCAGTTTCAGAACTGGATATTGGCTTATTCAGGATTTCAATGTCTTCCGAATAAATATTGAGAGAATGTGTGTTATTCATTTCCTCTAGATTTTCTAATTTGCATACATAGAGTGGGTCACATTATTCTCTGAGGATCTTTTGTATTTCTGTGCAATCAGTTGTAATTTCATCTTTATCATTGATGATTGTGCTTATTTGAATTATCTCTCTTTTTTCCTTTGTTAATCTAGCTAGCAGTCTATTGATCTTGTTTATTTTTCCCAAGAACAAACCTTTGGTTTCACTAATCTTTTGTATGAATTGTTGCATGTCAATTTCACTCAGTTCTCATCTGGCGTTAGTTATTTCTTTTCTTCTGCTAGCTTTGGGGTTGGTTTGTTCTTTTTTCTCTAGTTCTGTCAGGTGCAAATTTAAGATGGTTAATTTGAGACCTTTCTAATTTCTCAGTGAAGGTGTTCAGCACTATGAACTTTCCTCCTAACACTGCTTTGTCTGCATCCAAGAGATTTCATAAGTTGTGTCCCAGTTTTTACTAACTTCAAATAATTTTTTGATTCTACCTTAATTTCACTGTTCACCCAGGAGTTATCCATGAGCAAGTCCTTTTAATTTCCATGTATTTGTGCAGTTTTGAGAGGTCTTCTTTATATTGATTTTTATTTTTATTGCACTGTGGTATGAGTGTGTCCTTGGTATGATTTTTATTTTTTTGAATTTATTGAGACTTGATTTATAACTGAACATTTAGTCAATCTTAGATATGTTCCATGTGCAGAAGATAATAATTTATATTTTGTGGTTACTGGGTGGAATGTTCTTTAGATGCCTATTAGGTCCAATCTGTCAAATGTCAAGTTTAAGTCCAGAATTGATTTGTTAGTTTTCTGCCTTGATGATCTGTCTGACACGGTCAGTAAGTTGTTGAAGTCTCTCACTATTACTGTGTGGTTGTCTCATTCTTTGTGTAGGTCAAGAAGAACTTGTTTTATAAATGGGTGCTCCAGTGTTGGATGTATATGTATTTACAATAGTTAATTCTTCTTTTAAATTGTACCTGCTGTCATTATGTAATACACTTCTATGTTCGTCTTAATTTTGATTGGTTCAAAGTCTGTTTTATGTGATATAAGAATAGCAACTCCTGCTCTTTTGTTTGTTTGTTTGTTTTCTGTTTGTGTGGTAGATCTTTCTCCATCCCTTTTCTTTGAGCCTATGGGTGTCATTATATGTGAGATAGGTCTCTTGACGATAGCAGATAGTTATTTTTGTCTTTTTATTCTGCTTGCCTTTCTGCATATTTAAAATGGGGCATTTAGCCTATTTATATTTAGGGTTAGTATTTATATGTGAGATTTTAATACTGTCATGGTGTTGTTAGCTGGTTGTTATGTAGACTTGATTGTGTAGTTGCTTTATAGTGCTGTGGACTATGTGCTTAAGTGTGTTTTTGTGGTAGCAGTTGTCATTATTTAAATCCCATGTTTAGCATTCTCTTAAGGACCTCTTGTAAGGCTGGTCTAGTTGAAATAAATTCCCCTGTTGTTTGCTTGTTTGAGAAGGATTTAATTCTCCTTTACTTATGAAGCTTAGTTTGAGAGAACATGAAATTCTTGGTTGGAATTCCTCTTCTCTAAGAACGCTGAAAATAGGCCTCTAATCTCTCCTGGCTTCTGAGGTTTTTGCTGACAGATCTGCTGCTAGCCTAACTGGATTGCCTCTGTACATGACTTGACTCTTCTCTGGCTGACTTTACTATTTTTTCTTTTACATTGACCTTAGTGAATCTGATGGCTATTTGTCTTGGGAAAGTTGTCTTGTAATACAGAGCTGAGGTTCTCTGTATTTCCTGAATTTGCATGTCAACCTCTCTAGCAAGATAAAGGAAATTTTTGTGGACTGCATCTCAAATGTATTTTCCAAATTGCTTATTCTCTCTCATTCTCTCTCAGGAATGCCAATGAGTCTTACATTTGGTGTCTGCATAATCTCATATTTCTTGGAGGTTATGTTCAGTTTTTTAAATACTTTCTTTTTCTTCAATTTAAAGTTCCAGGGTACGTGTGCAGAAGGTGCAGGTTTGTTACATAGGTAAATGTGAGCCATGGTGATTTCCTGCACAGATTAACCCATCACCCAGGTATTACATACAGCATCCATTAGCTATTCTTCCTGAGGCTCTTCCTCCCCCTCTCCCACACCCCCACTGGGCCCCAGTGTGTGTTGTTCCCCACTATGTGTCCATGTGTTCTCATCATTTTAGCTCCTTCTTATAAGTGAGAATATGCAGTGTTTGGTTTTCTGTTTCTGTGTTAGTTTGCTAAGGATAACAGCTTCCAGTGCCATCCATGTCCCTGCAAAGGACATGATCTCATTCCTATTTATGGCTGCATAGTTTTCCATGGTGTAAATGTACCACATTTTCTTTATCCAGTCTATCATTTTTGAGCATCTGTGTTGATTCCATGTCTTTGCTATTGTAATTAGTGCTGTAATTAACATATGTGTTCATGTATCTTTATATTAGAAGGATTTATATTCCTTTGGGTTTATACCCAGTAAGGGGAATGCTGGCTCAAATGGTATTTCCGCCTCTATGTCTCTGAGGAATCATCACACTGCCCTCCACAATGGCAGAATTAATTTATACTCCCACCAACAATGTAAAAGCATTCCTTTTTATCTACAATCTCATGAGCATCTGTTATTTGTTGACTTTTTAATATTTACCATTCTGACTGACATAAGATGCTATATCATTGTGGTTTTGATTTGCATTTCTTGTTTTAAAATCTGAGTTGATTCAAAGAACTGGTCTTTGAGCTCTGAGATTCTTTTCTGAGCTTGATCTACTCTGCTCTTAATACTTCTGATTGTGTTTCTTTACTGCATTTTATATCTCTAGAAATTCAGTTTCATTCTTTCTTAAAATGGCTATTTGATCTTTCAGCTCTCATATGATTTTATTGGATTCCTTGGATTCCTTTGATTGGGTTTCAACTTCCTCCTGAATCTCACTGAGTTTTCTTGCCATTCAGATTTGAATTCTATGTCTGTCATTTCAGCCATTTCAGCCTGGTAAAGAAGCATTGCTGGGGAGCTAATGGACTCTTTTGGAGGCAAGGGGATATGTTGGGTTTTTGAATTTCCAGAGTTCTTACACTGACTCTTTCTCATTTGGGAGGATTGATGTTCCTTTAACGGTGGTATTAGTTGACTGTAGTCAGCTGGCTCCATTTTGGGATGTTTTCAGAGGGCCAAAGCTCGTTCAAGGGTATTTATTTGTGGCTAAATTCTTACCCTTGGTTTCCAGCAAAGTATATTAGTAAAGCATTTTTATTGTTGTAGTTTGGTCTGCAATCCAGCAGATGGTGCTTCTAAGTAATGGGCAGTAGATAGGCTCTTAGCTGTCTGGCTCCTGTATATTTCCTCACATTTGCAGTCATGCTCTGTGATATGGGAAGAAGGATGGGCCCCCCACCTCACTAGGTCTGCTCCTGGACTTTGGGGGAGACCCCTTCACAAACTGGCAATGCACCTGCATTTTTTTCATTAGGTGTTTCATGCCACGGAGCTCCCTTGGGCAGAGACCAGGGCAGGGAGATAAGCTACATATTTTCTGGTCCAGCCCTGTGGAAAGTAGCATGTTCTACTCCCACACCAGTTCACGAACCCACATGACTCACTCACTCAGTTCTCTGAGAGTGTGGGCTCCTCTCCCAATCAAGTGCTGGACACAGATCTTGGCTTAGTATTCCTGACCTGTGCACTGCAGCCCTGGGGCTCTGGGATTGGCTTGCAGCTCTATCCTCTGGACCCTCTGAATTAGGTTCAGGTGTGCTGGGGGATCCAAGATGCTCCCAGCGTGCCAGAAGTATATTTATGTGGAGCAAAATACCCAGGCTGGGTAGCAGAGGCTGTACAATGCATACACTCCTCAGGGTGGCTAGGTAGGGGCCCTTGCTGGTGGGCAAGAAGGCCTATAGAACAGATGTGCTCCAGTCCCATGGGAAAGCCAGCCCCACTTTCTCCTAGCTGGTTGGCAGCTGAAGCTAGAGCTTCTTGGATGGAGATGGGAGGTCTTAGGGAATGGGTGATCACACTCTGCCAGAACTGCAATAGGCGCAGTGGCCTCTGTTTCTATGCCAGCTGAACCTTGATCTCTGTCTACTCTCTGGACAGATTACCCTGTCAGCTCAAACATTCATGAGGACATGGGGCCTTCTGTAGCCAGGATCCTAGAGTTCTGCAACAAGGGTGGGCAGTCCCACAGTCCCTTCACTCATTCATTCCACAGGAGCTGTTTGGGGCCAGGAACTAGCCCCAGCATTTGTTTATCCTGCACAGGGTTCCCAGCCTCCTCCCTCCTCAGCCTCAGCATCTACATTGCATCTCCATATGCTGTTGCTAATTTCTCTCTAAAGATCTGTCCAAATTATGTTGGTTTCCATGAAAATTTGGTCTTTCTCAGTGGAAGTGGTGCTTACTGGATGCATCTAGTTGGCCATCATTTTGTCCTCTCTTGGCAATTTGTTTTTAATGTAGACAGTCACTTTATAACTTTTATGTGCTGAATCTCATACCAAAGGATTCAAAACATGATAGATCTTGTAATATGGCATAAACAAATTAAAACAAAAAGACCTGATATTTTTAAAGGATTTGAAGAAGACAGATGAAATAATTGACTACAAAGATTGAAGTGGTTTCTGATATATGCAGTAAATTTAAAAATTTATTGTTTGTACATTGGAGAAGAAGCTTTAGCTGTACATAAAGTAGGATAGACTAGAAAATTCAATGAGATATGTTAAAAGTGATTTTAATAATTATATATGTGCACAATTGTTACTTTTTAAGCTTCACATCAAAACATCATTCTGAATTTAAAGGCATCCATCATTGTGTGAGATACGATTACAGGCAGAATTTCTCATTATTAGAAACTCAACAATGAGTATTTTCCCCAATAGCTACTGGGAGATAGGACACAGGGACATAATTCAAGTTTGTATGCTCTATTTGGGCTTTGAACCTTGAGAGAACGGTCCAAATTTCCAAGGCCATTTGATACATTATCCATAGAGGAGATAGTATCAGTGGGAGTCCAAACAGGGCAGCACTGAGTGCCTGATGCTAGTTATCATCAATGCTGTGGTATGCATACACAATATTCTTGGCTTGATGTTGGATGAGTTCTTTGCTGATTACCCTCTTTTGTTTCTACCCAATATGTGAGTTTGCTTTTCTAGCCTTCTTGTCAAGATTTTGAGCCAACCCGTTGGTTTCTGCTTCAGTTAGCTGGTTGATTACTGTTGCTTATAACCAAGAAAACTGACTAAAATAAGACATATCACAACCTTCAAACACAAAAAAAGAAGGGAAAGGAGATCATTTTAAAAGCAACAAATCCCCCAAAAAGCCTCCCATACACACAAAAACTCACATCATTTTTGAGAAAATAAAACTCTTACTAGAAAATTTCTCTATTGATAAATACATATCTATCCCAAAAATATCAAAGCATTCAGCTCATTGCTTCATCATCTAAAGTGTATCTTGTTAAAAGATATCTTTATTTGGGATATGATGTTAGAGAAAAAATTAAATATGACACTAAAATTAATTTTTTGGAGAAGAGAGAACATGGGACTGACAAACGTTATGTAAGATGCCTACTAGAAATATCAATATAGAATTTCAGTAACAGTATTAGAGAATTATGCACAGCTTATACTGCTTTTGGAAAAAATTCAAAATGCAATTCAAGGGGAAACAGGAAAAAATAAACAATTTATTGTTTTTTAATATTTAAATTCTGAAAATTAGGTATCCTAGTGTCGCTGAAAAAAGATACAGCTTACTGAGAGGTTCAACGAACAACACATTTTTCTTTAAATTTATATTTCTCCATTGTATGAGTATGTGAGACCCTGCTTATGTTCATTTTTTTCATCTCCTTCTCTGACTTAATTTATACACTTCCTTCACACGATTGTCTTTTTTCTCCATACCTCCTTTTCAGTAATGAAATCACTCCACTGTTAGTCCTTGTGTGATCCATAGGTTCCTGTTCCTATTGTTTCTGAGTTCTTGTCTCCTTCATCTGTTTTCCAATAGGCATGTCCTGTTCTACTAAAAAGCCCCAGCATGCAGTTCTAAAGCAGCTCTGCTGGACTCATGAACTCCTGCAGTGAGCAAAATCAGTGCATCTGGACACTACTTGGTTCTTCTAGAGACCATAGACTTTAATACAGTCAGAACACAGCTTGCTGCCCAAAGAAGCAGTTTACATTGCTGTTTGTTCCAACTGAATAAATGTCAGAAAAAGAAAAGTGTGTTAACACACAGATATACTCCATTTGAAATGTCCTACTTTTCTCTCTTCTACATCCCATTGTAGAACAAGTGAGCTGTGGTCCTCAGCTTAGGACGTTCCTGTGAAGTTTAGGTTTCTTCATGAAGACCTGTGGGCCTTTTGATTTTTGCTCTAGCATAGGGGAGAGTGAAGTTCACACACAAGATGTGGCACTTAACATAAATCCATTACTTATGATATCAACAAGGTACAAATAATTAATTAGGCAAATTTTCTGTGTAGAAAGATAAGTGACCAATGGCAATTAGTCATTTTACATCCACCAGAATGTGAAAATTAAGATGTCTAGTGAAATTGTGTGGTTTAGAGGGTGGGATAGTATAAAATATCATTTAGTTATAGTTGTAATTTGCATTTATATATATTTATGTTTATTAAATTTGTATTCAATATCCTATGCAGTGCCTTTTAAGCTCTTTTGCTCTCATTTTACTTTTTTTTTTTTTGATAGGGTGTTATTCTTCTCACAAGTTGAATATTCATAGTAATGCAATTTCTTCCTGATTATGATTTACCATGTTCATTCTTTATGAGATGTGTTTTGGTGCTTTAAAATACACACTTTAAATTGTTTTTATTTTAATTTTTGTGAGCATATAGTATGTGTATGTATTTATGGGGGTACATTAAATGTTTGGATACAGGAATGCAAAGCATAAAAATCACATCATGTAAAATGGGGCGTCCAATCCCTCAAGCATTTATCCTTGGTGTTGCAAACAATCCAAAGATGCTCTTGTCCCTTATGTTTTATAAATTTTGTTCCTTGCTTAAGATGTCCTTCCATATGCTACGATATTTCTGTGTATTCTCTTCTAAATGTTTTATAACTTAAAAAATTTGTGAACTCAATAAATATGTAATGAATTTCTGAATCTAGTATCAGGTAGGTTTCCATATTCAATTTTTCATGTAAAAATTATCTCAGCACCATTAAAAAGCCTATTGTTTTTCTACTAATCTTCAATACTAAAGAAATAATGAAAAATTTGTCTTAAAAGTGGTCTTTTTCGAGTTTCCAATATACACAGATAATACCTTGTATTATTCAATAGAATGTTATTTTTTATGTCTAGTAAAGCAAATCACACTGCTTTGTTCTTTTTCTAGATAGCGTTGACTATTGTTGGGCCATACTCTTTTATAAACCTGAGATTTGCATTTCTCACATTAATGTACATAGCTGTAGTCCATTCATTTTCTTTGGTATATAATTTATTTAAACACTTATATTTTTCTAATTGACGAGCACCATATTATTTGTATGAATTGTTCTAATATTGACTATTAAGTAATTTTTCTTTCCCTTTTCTATCTACCCAATTGGTTTTCAAAATGCTAAGAGTTGAGTCAAATCATGCCCATAACCAAAATTCAAAAGGCATGAAGTGTAGTCTCAAATGATTATTTTCTAGCACAATAAAATACTTCTCTCATGTGACAAAGATGCTAAGGTGTTTAGCGAGTTTCGAGATGAAGGTAAAGATCAGATTATTTGATTTTGGTTCTCATTTTATTAAGTAAAAAATGGAGAAATCTTTCTGGGTAACCATAGAATTTCTTCTACTCTTAGGAATATTTGGGGATTATATTCTCCTGACTATGTTAAACAGGACATAAAATGTATTTTCTTAAGTATTGCCTTGACTTACAGGTTTTAGAGGACTCTGGTATGTTGACTATGATTTCTTTGAATAAAGCTGAAACATATGGTTGGAATTTCAACAATCAGATGCTCTATGTAGAGAAGCATTTGGGAGGAATCATACACTGGAAATCTAGGGAACAGAAGGCGGCCTTTTAATCCTGAATGCATAATGCTGCTTTGAAAGACACACTCAGGAGTAAAGAATGTGCACCCTTTGCCTCAGTGTAAAGAGGCCACAAAATGCTTATTATTCCCTTGTCTCCAGACAATACAGAAGGGGGACCTGGAGAGACTGCTAACTGAAAGACTCTTACCAGTGTAAAAAGGAGTCATTCGCCCCAAGTCTTATTCTGCCCCTTGTAACATGGCTCAGAGAGTTGCTTACCACCTCCTCTTACCCACAGTTAAGATCTTAGTACTACTCTCTCATCCATTCTATTTTCTGTACTTGCCCAGCCTCTGTATTAGAGCTTTCTCTCTGTCAGTGTAATACACTTTCAGTCTAATCTTGGTATAGCTTTGTCAAAATGACTTATATTCTCTTTCCCATCTGTTTAGAATCCCAGTGTGAAGTTATCCTAATTTTTTTTTTCAGACTGAATATGTAGCACAGTCAGCAAAAGTAACAGTTAAAAGAGAAAGAGCTATAAAAGTTATATCTGTAACCATACAGTTAGTTGCATGTGTTGACAGCATTCCATTTATCTCCATGTCTATGTGAGGTTCAAAGTGACCTTCCAACTTCAGCTAATTTCATTTCTTCTCCATTCAACTTAATGATGGTACTTGAGTACTAATACTGTTCTAGTTAACAATTTTTCCCTTTTTTTCTTTATTGTTATTATTTTTTGAGATAGGGTCTCACTGTGTCACCCAGACTGGAGTTCAGTGGCACATCCATAGTTTGTTGCAGCTTCAATCTCCTGGGCTTAAGTTGTCTCCCGCCACAGCCTCCGGAGTAGCTGGTACTACAGGGGTGAATCACCATACCTGCCTAATTTTTGTATTTTTTTAGTAGAGATGAGTTTTTTCCATGTTGCCCAGGCTGGTGTCAAACTCCTGGACTCAAGTCATCCACCTACCTTGCTCTCCTAAAGTGCTAGGATTACAGGTATGCACCACCATTCCTGGCCAACAACTTTTCTTTATACAAAAATGACATATGCATCACATAATTGGGTCATTGATCTACCTTAAGTTTCACTGAATATATCATTTTGACTGCCACGGGGCATTTTCTTGTAATAGGAGAATCTAAATTCAAAACAAATTAAAGGATACCCTTTTTGAAGTTTTTTTCTCAGAATTTTGTTTATCTTTTTAAAATATACTTTTTTGAGCCTTGTCTCCTCAACATCACTCTACTTCCTGCCTTGTTTATTATTGTAACATGTTCTGGTAACTTCTTGTATAGAATTTTGATTGAAAATTGCTTATTACTAACTCTTCCACTGTATGTCTTCACTTTATTTTTATTTTGTATTTTTTTAAATCATAGTTTAAGTTCTAGGGTACATGTGCACAACATGCAGATTTGTTACATATGTATACATGTGCCATGTTGGTGTGCTGCACCCATTAACTCATAATTTACATTAGGTATATCTCCTATTGCTATCCCTCCCCCTTCCCCCCACTCCACGACAAGCCCCAGTGTGTGATGTTCCCCACCTTGTGTCCAAGTGTTCTCACTGTTCAATTCCCACCTATGAGTGAGAACATGCGGTGTTTGGTTTTCTGTCCTTGAGATAGTTTGCTCAGAATGATGGTTTCCAGCTTCATCCATGTCCCTACAAAGGACATGAACACATCTTTTCTTATGGATGCATAGTATTCCATGGTGTATATGTGCCACATTTTCTTCATCCAGTCTGTCATTGATGGACATTTGGGTTGGTTCCAAGTCTTTGCTATTGTGAATAGTGCTGCAATAAACATACATGTGCATGTGTCTTTATAGCAGCATGATTTATAATCCTTTGGGTATATACCCAGTAATGGGATGGCTGGGTCAAATGGTATTTCTAGTTCTAGATCGTTGAGGAATCGCCACACTGTCTTCCACAATGGTTGAACTAGTTTACAATCCCACCAACAGTGTAAAAGTGTTCCTATTTCTCCACATCCTCTCCAGCACCTGCTGTTTCCTGACTTTTTAATGATTGCCATTCTAACTGGTGTGAAATGGTATCTCACTACTCCTATTCAACATAGTGCTGGAAGTTCTAGCCAGGGCAATCAGGCAGGAGAAAGAAATAGATAGTAGTCAATTAGGAAAAGAGGAAGTCAAATTGTCCCTGTTTGCAGATGACATGATTATATATTTAGAAAATGCCATTGTCTCAGCCCAAAATCTCCTTAAGCTAATAAGCAACTTCAGCAAAGTCTCAGGATATAAAATCAATGTGCAAAAATCACAAGCATCCCTATACACGATAGCAGACAAACAGAGAGCCAAATCATGAGTGAATTCCCATTCACAATTGCTTCAAAGAGAATAAAATACCTAGGAATCCAACTTACAAGTGATGTGAAGGACCTCTTCAAGGAGAACTGCAAACCACTGGCTCAACAAAATAAAAGAGGACACAAACAAATGGAAGAATATTCCATGCTCATTGATAGGAAGAATCAATATCATGAAAATGGCCATACTGCCCAAGGTAATTTATAGATTCAATGCCATCCCCATCAAGCTACCAATGACTTTCTTCACAGAATTGGATAAAACTACTCTGAGGTTCATATGGAACCAAAAAAGAGCCCGCATTGCCAAGACAATCGTCAGCGAAAAGAACAAAGCTGGAGGCATCACGCTACCTGACTTCAAACTATACTACAAGGCTACAGTATCCAAAACAGCATCGTACTGGTACAAAAACAGAGATATAGACCAATGGAATAGAATAGAGGCCTCAGAAATAATACCACACATCTACAACCACCTGATCTTTGACAAACTTGACAAAAATAAGCAATGGGGAAAGGATTCCCTATTTAATACATGGTGCTGAGAAAATTGGCTAGCCATATGTAGAAAGCTGAAACTGGATCCCTTCCTTACACCTTATACAAAAATTAATTCAAGATGGATTAGAGACTTAAATATTAGACCTAAAACCATAAAAATCCTAGAAGAAAACCTAGGCAATACCATTCAGGACATAGGCATGGGCAAGGACTTCATGTCTAAAGCACCACAAGCAATGGCAACAAAATCCAAAATTGATAAATGGGATCTAATTAAAGTAAAGAGCTTCTGCACAGCAAAAGAAACTACCATCAGAGTGAACAGGCAACCTACAGAATGGAAGAAAATTTTGGCAATCTGCCCATGTGACAAAGGGCTAATATCCAGAATCTACAAAGAACCCAAACAAATTTATAAGAAAAAAGCAAACAGCCCCATCAGAAAGTGGGCAAAGGATATGCACAGACACTTCTCAAAAGAAGACATTTATGCAGCCAACAGTCACATGAAAAAATGCTCATCATCACTGGCCATCAGAGAAATGCAAATGTCTTCACTTTAAAATAAACTCTACTTTTCCCCTTTTCTGACAATTCATTTCTTGTTTAAGAATGACAACAGAGAAAGTACTCAAATTCCCATCTGTTGAAGTCAAAAAGCATTTTCAATTGACAAGTAAAAGTAGAACTCTTACCTGCCTGAAATTGGACCTTGAAGCTTTTTCATAGTCACTCTATCATTTGTCTTTGCATGTGAGATCAAGTCTTTTCAACTTACTCAAAACAACTGACTAGGCTAAACACAGTGAGTAGCCTCAGGTATCCCCAGGGAATTTGTCCCAGCTAATGCATGATTCTTCTGCTGAAAGTGAGTAACCAAACTGAATCTAGAAATGATCTGCTGTCACATTTGACACACTTCTCTTTTAGATAACAACAAAATATATTTTGGGGGATCCCGTAGGATGTTATGTTAATAAAACAAAAATGCTTATAGAAAAAAAGGGCTTTATATACATTGAGAAGTATTTCTAGGATAAAGTTTACTTCTCTAGTTTCTTAAATCAAATATAGTATATGTCTTTGAATTTTCAAACTCAAAGATTTTGGAATCAATGTTTTCCATTGTCAAATAAAATTGTAAGAGGCCACTGATTTATGCCGGGTGCCTGCCATAGTCTCAGTGGGCCAAACCAATACAGTATACAGTCTGATCACAGTAGCCAAGGATGGGTTAGCAGCAGGAGGTTCTGTAACCAATTAACCAATTACATTGTAACCAAGTAAGTTGTCTCTATACTTCACTTTCCTTTTATGTTGTTGGTTAGAGTCCTGTGAATTTGTTTTGGTTCTGGGGACTGTTGGATTCATTAATTGTTTTATGTGTTTTACTCAAATACACTCTGCTAAATGTAAAAGTTTTTTTCCTTTTAACACATGATTTAAAACTGATGTTTACATAAATGTGGAAAAGATGAACAGACAAGTCAAGCATGTGCTTCAAATTAATATTTTTGAAATTCAGAGTTACAGAAAAAAAAAATGTATGAAAGCATTTTGCCCCTGAAAATGACTGACCTTAAAGGAGATTGGTAATGTATTCAGATGGCAAAGGCTGGAATGAAAATGATTTTGCTGCTCTATCCACTCCAATCCATTCTCTACCCTCCTTTACCTTTCTGTATCAAGCAGAAGGCTGATATCTATGAGTTGCCTCACCAAAGTTACCTTGCTTTCTGGTTTCTTTCTGGTGATAGTTGAGAGTAAGCACTGGCAGGAGATCCCAGGGTAGAGAAGATTATTGTTTTTCCTGCTCTTTCCCTACTTTTGGCTGCATTTTCTGGTAATGGCTATATCCCTCTACAATTGCTGGTGCTGAAAGAACAATGGAACAAGATTAAATGCTGAATACAGGAAGGATGTGGTAGGACAGAGACAGAGGGAGGAAAAGGACCTCTACATGGTGGTATGGCCAAAGATGGACTTTGAGCTAAACTGTAATATCTAAACAAGTGTGCCTCTTAGCATATATGACACTCTTCCATGAATTACATAAAGTCACCAGTTCAAGAGGATGATTTTCAGGAAGGCAGCTCTCCCAGAGAGTAGGGTACAAAGAAGCTCTTTTCCTTGTCTAGACTGATGTAGTCTCTTGCCAAGGTTCATGACTTGGTGAGTGGAATATGGTTTTTGTCTCGTTTACCACCTCAGCAGGGAGCTTTTGTGCACTGCACTTCCGCCCAATTATACCCTGATGCTCTGTGTTTAGTGAAGATTTTACTACACTGACTGCTGTATGGCATGAAATCTGTACCCTCTCCTCCATTTCCTCTATGAAATATTTAATAAATACAATGTTGCTCAAAAACATAAATATATGAGTAACATTTTTTTCTTTAGAAGGAGCTTGAAGAGGAGAATGAGATGACAGCTGACATCTGAATTTAATGATTAGGTAGTTATATAAGAAATTACAGGAGTAGCTAGATAACCAGAATATGGAAAAATCTCCTATTAATCTAAATTGAAGCCTCAAAGCTGAGGCTGACCCCTAACATTGTAAGCAGAGTAGCTAGACGCACTTCTGCAAGACTCTAGGGTAGGTTGAATCTGATGCCATCCCTGATCTTAAAAGCTGTGACCATGGATATGGTGTGATCTGGAATAAACAAGGCTACCTAGACACACCTTTCAATTAGGTGTTAAAGGTGAGGTTTGACTCTGGTTTTACATGAGACTACAAGCAGTGACACAATCACAATCACCTCTACTCCATGTTCAAAGTAAATTCCCTAATGATCTTCAAATTCTTCTCTTTCTTGCCTCCTTCCTGTCTTGATTCATGCTCTTATTTATTCTTTAAATTATGGTCTCAAAGCCTCACAGTCTTAATGCCTTAGAAATACCTCAGCTCTCTTCTTCATCCAGATTTTGTTACTTGCAAATATATATGGAATCTTTTGTAGGGCACATTTGCCTTTTCTCTCCATTTCTTTCTGAAAATAGTCAAGTTCAAGTTTTCTTTTTTCTTTCTCTTATATTCAATACTGCAATATCCTTCCTGGGTCCATTTTTCCTATATATTTATCCTCCAATCTAAGCCCAAACATCATTGTTCATGTAAATGCTGTAGGTCCTAAGGACGTTGCCAGATCTGCCTAGACCTGCCGACACTCAAGAGCAAGTGGGTGTCAAACAAGGTCTCTAGGTAACTCAGGTGCAACAGCACACATACTGGTGATTATACAATGTTAGTGAACTGTACTTCACAAATCATTGTAAGATAAGCCACCCTAAATCTCTCACTCTATTCTAAACAGGATTTTAGTGCCTTTCTCCCTGTGAGCTAATGAAGTCCTCATTTCAAGACACTCCATAATCCGACTTCAGTTCATAGATGAGGAATAGCCCTTTGCTTCTCTCAAACAGAAAGACTTGCTGTCACCTAAATAATCTCCAGGAAGTTTCCACATATTTCCTTTTGTCCTTTATTTCTCATCAAATAAAAAATACCATCTATTCAAAACATACTGTTACGTGATACTTTCTGCACAAGCTCTATCCAGCAAGTCTCAATCAAAAGTAAAGTACTTCTCTGAAACAGTTTAACACTAAATTTTTGAATGTGGCATAGGTGAAAAAAAAAAAATATGGGACTAAAAAGTGGAAGATCTGAAATTAAATTCTGGCTTGTCATCCAATGCTGAACAAGTCATTTTATTTCTCACCATTTTTTTTTCCCCATGGTCCATGAAATGAATAAATATCATGTACTTGGTCTACTTCATAGAACAATTGGGAAAATCAGATTAGATCTCTTTAGTGCAAAGAATTCATCTGCCCAGTTGCTGATTTATCTCTACCACCTCCAAGTTCTGACTTGGAGAAACTACTTAATATTTCCAGGCCTCAATTTCTTTATTATTACCATGAAGATTATAATAAGTGCTATGTTATAGGATGTTGAAAATTAGAAGAGATAATACATAGAAAGCATCTAGAATAGTGTCTGCCACATAGCTTGTGCTCAATAAATGATACTATTTTAATGGAGATAGTGAGTAGGATAATACCTTTTATTTAAATATGTGAATGAACATGTTCTTCCTTTGCATATTTTAACCTCCTTGAAGTTAATTTTTTTCTTTTCTTGGTATGTGGCATAGTAATGCTGACTGAATAAATATTTTCTTAAGAAAAAATTGTTGAACATATAAATGAATGAGTGGATAATTCATTCAATCATGATGTGTGGCTGGATGAGTAATGGACTTGGCCTGAACTGAAGGCAAAGGTGATTATTGAATGCAGTTGATAACTGGGATTGAGCAGAAAGATCAGATATGAAGACGTATGAAAGCAAAACAAACGATTTGAATCTGTTGCAGTAGACAATTGCAAGTCACCATGACTGGTTGAAAGCGAAGTAAGACAAATTAAAAATGATTCAAAAAATATTTCTGCAGTAAGAAATTGGAGGAATTGGAAGCAGGAAGACATGCATGTAGGCTATAAGCTTTCTTAGTTAATATTCCCTTTTTGTATGTATATCTCACAAAATGACATGGATTTTACTGCTAGAATGATTATATATAATTACAATTAAGCTAATTCATTTCAATCTAATACTGTCTTAAGTTGTATATAAAAATATTTTACTAAAGTGATATATAGCTTTATGAAAGAAATGGATTCTATCTTAAGAATTTATATATTGCATATGCATTGATACAGTCTTGTCATGGGGGAGTTCTCAGAAATTGTAGTGTAATACATTAAAAATTCCTTTTATTAGTACATCTCAATTATTTAAAAATATTTATCAGTAGATCATTACTTGAAGAACAATGAAATAACTTGCCTTATAACAGAATGATCAGAGTATTGTTAGGTGCTTCCATAAAAAATGTGAGGAACAAAAAGTATATAATTTAAATGCTTAAAAAACTGATAACTGTAAATATTTCAGGATTAATTAACCTATAGTGAAATATACTTAACCAAAATTATTTATACTAAAACAATCTATAATTTTTTTAAAAAATATATGTTTTTGATTGAGTTATTTGAGCTCATTAATCATCCTTTATCCTAATAATACATATGTAATGAACTGAGTGGTACTATTATTTTCAGAACAGTTAATGAACTTTACAACTTAGGAATCATATATTTACAAGAGAATTGTGTGCCTTCAACCTGAACAAACTGGTAAGCTCTTTTCCACAAATTAGTTCTATAGATTCTGACACAAAGAAAAAGAGGTCATTTTTGAGTTATTGGATATTGATAATGGTGAAACAGTTTAACCTGCAAATAATTATTTCATTGACACTTTTAAATCAAAATTATATATCCAGAAAAAATTGATAATTTTGTCAAAAGCCATCATTGATTCTTCTAAAGTTTAATGTTTGTAGAAAAAATTCTTAATGCCTAAGATTCCAAGTCTTTTCAATAAATGTATTTTATGTATCTATTTAATGAGAATTATTATAATATGATATCATATGAATATTTAGATCTGTATTTAGACTTTTATCTACTGGTTTGTCTTTTGTGTCTCCTCATGTCTGTCTTTCACTCACCCTCTGTGTTAGTCTGTTTTCATACTGCTGATAAAGACATACCTGAGACTAGGCAATTTACAAAAGAAAGAGGTTTACTGCACTTACAGCTCCACATAGCTGGGGAGGCCACAATTATGGCAGAAGATGAGGAGGAGCAAGTCACATATTACATAGATGGTGGCAGGCAAAGAGAGCTTGTTCAGGAAAATTCCCATTTTTAAAGCCACCAGATCTCATGAGACTTATTCACTATCATGAGAACAGCACAGGAAAGACCCACCCCCATGATTCAATTACCTCCCCCCAGGTCTTTCCCACATGTGGGAATTCAAGATGAGATTTGGGTGGGGACACAGCCAAAGCATATCATTCCTTGCCTGGTCTCTACAAAATCTCATGTCCTCACATTTCAGAACCAATCATGCCCTCCCAACAGTCTCCCAAAGTCTTAACTCATTTCAGCCTTAACTCAAAAGTCCACAGTCCAAAGTTTCATATGAGACAAGGCAGTCCCTCATGCCTATGCACCTGCAAAATAAAAAGCGAGTTAGTTACTTCCTAGCTACAATGTGGTTACAGGCATTGGGTAAATACAGCCATTCCAAATGGGATAAATTGGCCAAAACAAAGGCCCCATGAAAGTCCAAAATCCAGTGGGGCAATCAAATCTTAAAGCTACAAAAATGATCTCATTTGACTCCATGTCTCACGTCCAGGTCATACTGATTGATGGGTTCCCATGGCCTTGGGAAGCTCTGATGCTGTGGTTTTACAGGGTATAGACTCCCTCCCAGCTGCTTTCATAGGCCAACATTGAGTGTCTGCAGCTTTTCCAGGCACAAATTGCAAGCTGTCAGTGGATCTACCCCTCTGGGATCTGAAGGACAGTGGCCGTCTCCTCACAGCTCCACTAGGTGGTGCCCCAGTAGGGACTTCGTGTGGGGAGTCCAACCCTACATTTTCCTTGCACACAGCCCTAGCAGAGGTTCTCCATGAGGGCCCCGCCCCTACAGCAAATTTATGCCTGGGCATCCAGGGGTTTCCATACATCTTCTGAAATCTAGGTGGAGGTTCCCATACCTAAATTCTTGACTTCTGTGCACTCAGTCTCACCATCACATGGACGCTGCCAAGGCTTGGGAATTGGACCCTCTGAAGCCATGGCCTGAGCTCTACGTTGGCCCCTTTCAGCCATGGCTGAAGCAACTGGGATACAGGGCACCAAGACCCTAAACTGCACACAGCATGAGGAATCTGGGCCTGGCCCACAAAACCGTATTTTCCTCCTAGGCCTCTGAGCCTATGATGGAAGGGGCTGCCATGAACACCTCTGACATGCCGTGGAGACATTTTTCCCAATTGTCTTGGGGATTAGCATTTGACTGCTCATTACTTATGGAAATGTCTGCAGCTGGCTTGAATTTCTCCTCAGAAAATGGAATCCTCTTTTCTATTGCATTGTCGGGCTGCAAATTTTCCAAACTTCTATGTTCTGCTTCCCTTGTAAAACTGAATGCCTTAAATGGCACCCAAGTCATCCTTTGAATGTTTTGCTGCTTAGAAATTCCTTCCTCCAGATACCCTAAATCATCTCTCTCAAGTTCAAATTTCCACAGTTCTCTAGGGCAGGGGCAAAATGGCACCAGTCTCTTTGCTAAAACATTACAAGAGTCACATTTTCTCCCAGTTCCAAACAAATTCCTCATCTTGGTCTGAGACTATCTCAGCATGGATTTCATTGTCAATATCATTATAAGCATTTTGGTCAAAGCCATTCAACAAGTCTCTAGGGAGTTCCAAACTTTCTCACATTTTTCTGTCTTCTTTTGAAGCTCTCCAAACTGTTCAAATCTCTACCTGTTATCTATTTCCAAAGTTTCTTCCACATTTTCAGGTATCTTTTCAGCAATGCTCCACTCCCAGTACCAATTTACTGTGTTAGTCTGTTTTCACAATGCTGATAAAGACACACCTGAGACTGGGCGATTTACAAAAGAAAGAGGTTTATTGGACTTACAGTTCTATGTGGCTGGGCAGACCTTGCAAGCATGGCAGAAGGTGACGAGGAGCAAATCACATCTTACATTGATAGCAGCAGGCAAAGAGAGAGAGCTTGTTCTGGGAAATTCCCATTTTTAAACTCATCAGATCTCATGAGACTTATTTACTATCACGAGAGCAGCATGGGAAAGACCCACCCCCATGATTCAATTACCTCCCACTGGGTCCTACCCACATGTGGGAATTCAAGATGAGTTTTCAGTGGTGACCCAACCAAACCATACCATCCCCTCTCTCCCGTGTACACAAACACACACATGCTACACAAACACAAATATAATACATAGTTTAAATGCTCACACAGAAACTTTTAAATATTATTTTTAATCACTTTTAAAATTATTTCAGTGGAATTTATTGTTTAGAGAATGCACTACAGCTATACATCTAAAATAATGCTATTCAGAATGAAGATGAACAAAAATTGGTAAAAATTGCTAACCATGGCAAAGGCTTTGTTCTTGACTATATCCTTAAATATCCTCTGATTTCTCTAGTATTTTGCCAATCTCAGGTAATTCTAAGATCTGTGTATCCAGTCAAACTTCCCACTCTGTGTATACGACTTATCCAGCTATCAAATAGAAAAGAGTTGGGATAACTGCAACAAAATGCTAATTATTAATAATGGCTTAACCACATTTTCCTTCTTACCCTTGGCCAATACCTTTGAACAGTACTTCTCAGAGATTTCTAGAAATTGATATACTCTAATCCAACAAGCCCTCTTATTTTGGAGCACCATGACCTCTGGAGAATATGTGGATGAGGTTGAACCCTCTGAAATTGAATATAAAAATGTGATTTTGTTCTTATATTAATGTGTTATGTAATAATTTATAATAATTTAGGAACAGCCTTTATTAATTCCAAGAAACTACATATGATACAAAATAAGGTGATGAACCACATTTTGGCAGGAAGAAGCGAACTAACACACCTGGAAAAAATGAAGGATGCAGCCCTCTCTAGATGCAATTTCCTAAAAAATTCCAGTTTTTTCCCTCAGAATTATGTATGTTTTGCTTCTATTCCATAACGTTTCTGTGTTTAGTTTAACGTAATAAATGCTTTTAATTACACATGAAAGTTCTTGGGTGAACCTCTGCTATTTATCTAAATTAAGCCAAACAATTTCTGTTTCCTTCTGAGTCCTATTAAAAATTGGCTTGCTATTGGTCCCTTTCTAGCCCTCTGGTCTCCTGCTGACCCAAGGGAGATTATCAAATTCTTCATTGTGCTCCAGGGGTCATGGGTGCATAAGATGAGGTTTGCACCATATCAATTCAGAGTTTCTGGCTCCGTTAATGCTTACTTTTTTGTGAATATATTACTTCTTCTTATTTCTTTATTCCCACTCCTTATTAATGTGATTAAGATAATATACAGCTAATTCATTTATAGAAATGCATTTTTAAAACTTATGTAGAATCTGCAGTATTTTTTTCTAATAAATACACCACCTTGGGAGAATATTTAATGAACTGTACACATCTTGGGGAAAATGTAAATTAGTATGTCATTCAGTTCACTTCTAAAACATTCGAAGTCAGCCTCTTACATCAGACAATGCCCACAACATGGAAACACAAAGTTAAATAAGACACAGTCCATAATTTGAAGGAATAGGCTGTTTCGAAAGAGAAACTTGTAACAGATCAAGTAATAATCATACTGTGTCACAGCTAATGGTACTTTTTTGTTTACCTTGATTCTTACTTTTGCCTCAGTGGTACTTTTTATTTTGTCTATTCAGAGTGACTTTCTTTGGGAGGAATTTTTCTCTTCCCTTTATCTATAGTAGAAAGATGCCAGTAACCAAATTTGTAATATGGGATCTCATTTCTCTTGGACCAAGTTTGGACGACTGACTCAAATAGATCATCAATTGAAAATCATTAGACCTGCAAGATTTAGAAACGGTTGCGAGGGGCTGCTTGCAATAGGCCTATATGACCTAAACTTAGAAGCTTTCAGTAATACTCAGAAGAGCTGAGAAAGAACATTCTGGTGGATTTTTCAGTTCCACTGTTTAATTACACTCTTCAAAACACAGTACGTTTCTGGTACCAGACTGTAGACCTTCTCATCCTGCCCTGTGAACATAGGGAAAAAAAACGTAGCTTTTTGTACCTCGAATTCCTCCTCTATAAAAAGGAGATAATAATATATAATGCCATAAAAATGGTATATATTATTATAAGAGTTACAGCACTTTAAACCCTCATAATAATACTATAAGGTTGGTAAGAAGATTAAACAAGCTAATGTATTTATAGCAGACCCTGGCACATAATAAATACTTTATAAATGTTAGCTGATATTATTACCTTTGCCATTGGGTTTCATGAAATAACTTGCAATCATTAAAATAAACCTCTTTTACTTCCTTGAGTTATCATCAATTACAAAAGTTATAAATTGTCCTCTCTGTGGAGTTTTATCTTGGCATTGCTGTTTTTATTTTAAGAGATATCACTGGGAACAGCCTGGCTTGGTGAAAACAAAATTAACTTTGGCAAAATATTTCTCTGCACTTCATTTTTCTCCTTGCTAAATACAAGTATTTATCATTACCATGCAAGGTTATTTTAGAATTAAATGATTTAATGTGTCTATCATTTGGCATATGTGAATAAGCATTTTTTATCTATACTGACAATATTATATTTATTATTTCTGCAGATTTATTCTCCTTATTTATATATTAATTATCTGGCCAGCTCACTTTATTATTGCTTGATTTTCCTAAAATTTGTGTTACTATTTAGCAACTGAGGCAAGGTTTTATGTTTGGGGTTTTTAGGTAATAATTTTACATCCCCTAAGTAAGAATTGCAATAAAAGAATTAGGTAATTTTATTCATTATGGATATTAAATGTCTGATATTTTGGCCAATTTTCCCTAAATGACAGTTAAAGTAGAACTTCATATTGATAACTATTTAATCATTTCCTTGCAGTTCCTACTCTTAATACATTTCTAGTTCAATAGACATTGGACATCAGCTATTGTTCTTAAAAACCTAAAATTTTAAACTTCTAGAAGAAAATTAAGACATTATGGTAATCAGATAGACATTTAAGAAATAGTTTCCATTTGTCTACATTTATTAGATTATTTACTCCATTCCTAATTATCATACTAGTTTCATCCTTCTGTTTGCATATTTACATTCAGGAGCACATTGTTTTCTTAGATACTAAATTCTCACCTGAACTAACATATACTAAACTATAAATTTATTATTTATTTAAAAAATGATCATGGGTTTTTATTAAATGCATCACAAATACAAAAAGTCCAATGTAGTAGAGGCCCTAGCACCCACAAGCAGAAATCACAGGCAGGAATGCCTTTATAAATTCAAAAATTAAATATTTTAATATTTACAAGTATGAAATGCTTTAAGTATAAAATGACATCAAATAAAAGCTCTTTTGACATTAAGAAAGGTACTGGCAAAATACCCTGTATAACTGAGGCTTTGAAAAACAAAATGACAGATCATCATGAATGTAGTGAAATAAAGAATGCTCCATAGAAAAATTTGGGGAGGCAATTAAAACTGTTCTCAAAACAAATTATATAATTTTAATGTGTTTATATTTAAAAAAAAGAAGAAATAACTTCTTATACTAATAAGTTAGAAAACTAATTTAGAGTAAAATTTATTATGAATAAATTAAATCCAAACCTAAAATGAATTAATTAAAAACAAAATACAGTAAAAAGTATTTAAAATGCAAAACCTGCACTTTCAAAGGACTACTCTATCTTCCTGTAATTTATTCCTAGAATTACTTCTTTCAGTCTTTCTATAATTTTTTAATCTAAAAAGTAAAAGAGAGAGACAGTTTATTAAGAATTAACAAGTAAATGTATTCATAGTCATAGGAAAGATTAAAACTGATATAAAAGATTATCAGGTACAATGCTACATTGTTTTCAAAAAATTTAAGTCTATACTTACTGAATCATTTCCAAAACAAAATTAATCATGCTAGAAAAAATATAAAATAACTAAGCAGGCAAATTAAGAAGAACAAGATTATAAAAGTAAATATTGTTCTACATGTTTAAAAAGGCACAAGTCTATTGGCAAATCCTAGTAGATTTTTAGTTGAAGACTATATTTTGTGCAAACATTATTAACTTGTGCAGCCACAAAAACAATAAAGTTATCACTAATTCATTTTAAGAAGCTGAATACTTTAACGTCCATAACTGATAAGGGAAGCAGAAAAAGAGATTCTTTGGTCCTATAGCCCAATATCACATTAATGTGGACCAAAATATATAAATAAACATTAGCAAGTGGAATCCAGGAGAGCACTAACTGAATCATTCACCATAGCAAAGAAAGGTTTATGTCAAGAATTAAGACTGATTCATTAGTGCTCAATATATTAACACAATTTATTATGCTTAATTTTAACCTAGAAAGCATTGTGTGATGTGGTCTTTATCATCTTGCACACATCTCTAACCATGACTTCCTCATCCACTATAATCCAATCATATTGACTATTTTTAAGTTAATTAATGATGTACATAACCCTCTTCATTTTATGGCTGAATTGTACTATATTGTGCATATAACACATTTTCTTTATTCATCAGTTTATGGACATTTAGGTTGATTCTATATCTCAGCTATTATGGATAGAGTTGCAGTAAACAGGACACAGTTATCTCTTTGATATACTGATTTCCTTTCCTTTGGATAAATACCCAGTAGCAGGATTACTGGATGGTCTGATAGTTCTATATTTACTTTTTCAAGAAACCTTAATACCATTTTTCATACTGGCTGTACTAAATTACATTCCCACCAATAGTGAATAAGAATTTTCTTTTCTCTACATCTTTGCCAGCATTTGTTGTTGTTGTTTTTTTTTTTTGTCTTTTTGACAATGGCCACTCTAATTGATGAGGTGATATCTCATTGTCATTTTGGTTTTTTTTTTTTCTCTGATTAGTGATACTGAGCATTTTTTTTCATATGTTTTTTGGCCATGTGTATGTTTTCTTTTTGAGAAATGTCTATTTAGTTCCTTTATCCAATTTTTAATTGGATTATTTGCTTTTTATGCTGTTGAATTCTTTGCATATTCTGGATATTGGTCCTTTGTCAGATAAATAGATTGCAAATATTTTCTCTTTCTACTTTCTTCTCTTAACTCTGTTGATCATTTCTTCCAAGATCAGATGAGATCAGGCAGGTTCAAGGTGGTGGTATGGCTATAGACTGCTGATTATTTCTTATGCTGTGCAGAAGCTTTTCAGTTTAATATACCCTCATTGTCTGTTTATCTTTTGGTTTTTGGTGTTTTTTTTTTTTTTTTTTGCCCTGTTTTCTGGCCTGTGTTTTAAAAGTCTTAGCCATAAAATCTTTTCCTAAACCAATGTCTTCAACATTACTTCTATGTTTTCTTCTAGTAGTTTTAACGTTTCAAGACTTATGTTTAAGTCCTTAATCTATTTTGAGTTTATTTTTGTATATGGTGAGAGACAGGAGTTACATTTTATTTTTCTGCATATGAATATACAGTTTTCCTAGGTGACAGAGCAAGCGCACCATCATCTCGGACAAACACCACCACTCGAAGTTCCATTTCCCTTTCTAACCTCATGCATTTCAAGTAAATCACTTCTAACTACAAGCAGTCAGAAGGCACACACAGTGAAACACAGATAAGACCCCTCGGGCACAGAGGGAGGTGGGGGAAAAGTCTCTTGGGTAACTGCCAAATTTCACCCTCATACGATGGGCCCCAGTAATACAGTGGGCCTTAATAAGCACATTCCTTTCCCTTCAGGTGCACTAAGATAGGCAGGCTAAATTCAGACTTGGGGCGGGGGGGGTGGGGGGCATGCCTGCAGCTGCAGAAAGATGTATGAAAATAGACAGACAACTGTCCCTCCCTGTTAAGCACAACAAAGAGGCACAGAAGCAATCCAAGCCTCTGATAAACTCTCCCATCCTGAATCCTTAATATCTCTTATTCTATATGAGAGTGTGCCTCTGACCTATCTCAGCCAGAAGCCCCTCTTAGGTTTGATTTCTCTAAAATAAACCTGTCCTTGACTGTCAAGCCATTTTTCATGTTTCTTTCCTCTTTCTTTCATTTTTACACTAGCCTCATTTATTGAAGAGCATGCTCTCCATAGCTTTGTCAAAAATAAGTTGGTTGTAATACATGAATTTGTTTCTGTTTTCTATTCTGTTCCATTGGTCTATGTGCCTGTTTTTATACCACTGCCATTCTGTTTGGGTTACCATAGATTTTTGTATATCTGAAGTTAGATAGTGTGATTTGTCTAGCTTCATTCATTTTGTTCAGTATTGCTTTGGCTATTCAAATTATTCTGTGGTTCCATACAAATTTTAGGATTTATTTTCTATTCATGTGAAGAATGTCATTGGTATTTTGATGCGAATTACCTTGAATCTGTAGATTCCTGTAGATTGCTTGAATCTGTAGATCCGTAGGTAGTATGATCATTTTAACTATTTTAATTCTTCCAGGAGTCCATGAAAATGTGTCTGTGTTCTCTTTATTTCATTAGTGTTTGTAGTTTTTATTATAGATTTCTTTTACTTTCTGGTTAAAATTATTCCTTGGTATTTTTCATAGCTATTGTAAAATGTATTGCTTTTCTTTTATTCTTTTTTCTTCTGATTTCATTTTCAACTGGTTTATCATTGGTACATAAAAATGCTACTGATTTTTGTGTGTTGATATTGTATACTGCAATTTTACTGAATTTGCTTAGCAGTTCTAGGAGGTTTTTTTGGGTGGAGTTTGTAGGCTTGTCTATGTTTAAGTTCATGCTGTCTGCAAAGAAGGACAATTTTACTTCCTCTTTTCCAAATTGGATGCCTTTTATTTCTTTCTCTTTCAAAATTTCTCCGGCTAGGACGTTCAATACTGTGCTGAAAATGAATGGTGGTATTGGGCATCCTTGTCTTACTCCAATTCTTAGATGAAAAGCTTTTCTCCCATTCATTACAATGTTAGCTGTGAGTTTGCAATATGTAGCTTTTGTTATGTTGAGATATGTTCCTTCTATGCCTAATTTGTTGAATTTTCTTTAGAAAGGGCTATTTAACTTTATCAAATATTTTTCTGCATCTATTGAGATGATCATAAACTCTTTGTTCTTTATTCTGTTCATGTAATGTATAACATTTACTTATTTCTATATGCTGAACAATTGTTGCATCCCTGAGATAAATCCTACCTGTTCATGGTGTGTTGTCTTTTTGATTTGTTGTTGGATTTTGTTTGCTTATATTTTGTTGAGGATTTTTGCATTTATGTTCTTCAGGGATATTGAACTGTAAGATTGTTTTTTTCTTTGTGGTTATTGTTCTTGTGTCCTTGTCTGGTTCCAATATCAGGGTAATAATGGCCTCTTAGAATGAGTTGAAAAAAAATTCCCTCCTCTTTAATTTTTTGGGAATAGTTTAAGAAGAATTGGTGTTTGTTTTTCTTTAAAAGGTTGGTAGAATTCAGCAGTGGAACCCGTCCTGGACTTTTCTTTGTTGGGAGACATTTTATTATTGATTCAGTTGTGTTACTCATTTTCAGTCTTTTCAGGTTATTTCTTCATGACTCAATCTTAATGAATAATGTGTATCTAGAAATTTATTTATGTCTTCTAGGTTTCCCAATTTGTTAGAGTATAGTTGTTCATAACAATCTCTAATGAGCGTTCGTATTTCTGTGTTTCCACCAAATGTAAAACATATTTGTAATGTCTTCTTTTTCATTTCTAATTTTATTTATTTGGGTCCTCTCTTTTTTTTTTTTCTTAGTAAATTTAGCTGGAATTTTGTCAATATTCTTTATCTTTTCAGAAAACAAACTTTTCATTTCACTGATCCTTTGTGGGGTTTTTTTTCTTTCTTTTTTTGGTCTCTATTTTCATTAGTTCTTGTTTCATTTTTATTATTTCTTTCCTTCTACTTGTTTGGGGTTTGGTTTGTTCCTACTTTTCTAGTTTCTTAAGGTTCATGATGGGATTGTTTATTTGAGTCTCTCTCTCTCCCTCTTTTTTTTTTTTTTTTTTTAAATGAAGTCGTGTATTGCTGTAACCTGCCCTCTTAGAACTACTTTTGCTATATCTTTTTGTTGTTGTTGTTGTTGAGACGGAGCCTCGCTCTGCCCAGGCTGTAGTGCAGTGGCGGAATCTCAGCTCACTGCAAGCTCCGCCTCCCGGGTTTATGCCATTCTCCTGCCTCAGCCTCCCGAGTAGCTGGGACTACAGGCGCCCGCCACCTCGCCCGGCTAGTTTTTTGTATTTTTTTAGTAGAGACGGGGTTTCACCATGTTAGCCAGGATGGTCTCGATTTCCTGACCTCGTGATCCTCCCATCTCAGCCTCCCAAAGTGCTGGGATTACAGGCTTGAGCCACCGCGCCCGGCCTACTTTTGCTATATCTCATACGTTTTGGTATGTTGTGTTTTCATTTTCATTTGTTTCAAGAAATGTTTTTATTTCCTTCTTAATTTCTTTATTGAAACAAAACATGTTGTTTGATTTTCATATGTTTATAAAGTTTTCAAAGTTCCTCTTGTGATTGACTTTCTTCCATTGTCATTTCTTCCACTGCCATTTTAGAAAATACTTGAAGTAATTTCAATTATTTTGAGTTTTTTGAGCGTTGTTTTGTGTTGTGATATCTGGTCTATGCTACAGAATGTTTGTGTGCCAATGAGGAGAATGTGTATTCGCAGCTGTGGTATGAAATGTTCTGTAAATGTCTAAGTCCATTCAGCCTATAGTGCAGATAAAGTGTGATGTTCCTTTGTAGATTTTTTCCATCTAGATGACATGTCTAATCCTGAAAGTGCCTGGCTCTGAAGTCCCCAGATATCATTGTATTGGAGTTTAATGTGCTCTTTAACTCTGATAATGTTTGCTTTATATATCTGGATGTTCCCATGTTGGGTACATATAGATTTACAATTATATTCTCTTGATTAATTTATCCTTTTATTATTACATAAGGACATTCTTTGTCTATTTTATGATTTTTGCCATAAAGTCCTTTTTGCTTAATGTAAGTGTAGCCCTGCTGCACGTTTTTTGTTTCTACTTGTGTGGAATGTTTTTGTTCATCCTTTCACTTTCATTCTATGCATGCCTTTATAGGTGAAGTCACGTTTTTATAGGTAGCTTATATTTGGGTCTTGTGTTATTATGTTATAGCTTTTTCCATGACCATCATTTTCTTTTTAATCTATCTGTGTCTTTATATTTAAAATAGGTTTTTGGAGGTACCATAATTTGGTCTTAAAATTTTTTAAATCTTTTTGACAACCTCTGTATTTTAATTATTTTATTTTTTTCCATTTACATTAAAAGTGGTTATTGATAGAGTTTGATTAATACCTACCATGCATGTAACAATTTTTAATTTAATGCATTTTTTGTCTTTTTCTGCCTTTTCTGATTTTAATTTAGAATTTTATGTAATTTCATTTTATCTCCTCTATTAGCATATCAATTATGCTTCCTTAAAAAATTTATCCTAGAGTTTACAATATGCATCTACAACTAATCTAATTACACTTACAGAAAACATTATACTGCTTTCCAGATACTACAATATCTTATGATACAGTATTCCCATTTCTTCCACCTCATCCATTATAACGTTGATATCATTTATTTTAGTTATCCATATGTTATAATTACACAATGCATTGTTACTATTATTATTTTGAACAGTTTTCTATTAAGAATAAAAAATAAAATATTTTAGTTTGTTTTCATTTATTCCTTCTCAAATCCTCTTTCTTTTTTTATGTAGTTCCAAGTTTCTGACACATATCGTTTCTCTCTAAAGAATCGTTTTCTGGCATATCTCAAAGGAAAGATTTTCTGATGATGAATTTCCCCAGCTTTTGTCTAAAAATATTTTAATTTCTTTCTTCACTTTTGAGGGATAATTTTACTGGACATAGAAGTCTACGCTAGTGGGTGTTTTATTTTAATATTTAAATGCTTTTATTAAATTTTGGTTTCTGAAATTTGTTACAGTTTTTATCCTTGCTTCTCCCTCCACTCCTAACTTTTTCTTTTGGTTCAAGATTTTCTCTTTTCGGCCGGGCGCGGTGGCTCACGCCTGTAATCCCAGCACTTTAGGAGGCGGAGGCGGGGGGATTACAAGGTCAGGAGATCGAGACCATCCTGGCTAACACGGTGAAACCCCGTCTCTACTAAAAATACAAAAAATTAGCCGGGCGTAGTGGTGGGCACCTATACTCCCAGGTACTCGGGAGGCTGAGGTAGGAGAATGGTGTGAACCCAGGAGGCGGAGGTTGCAGTGAGCTGAGATTTTGCCGTTGTAGTCCAGCCTGGGCGACAGAGCAAGTCTCCGTTTCAAAAAAAAAAAAAAAATTCTCTTTTCTTTTGGTTTTTGACAGTTTTAAATTAATTTTTCTAGGTATAGATTTTTATCATATATATCCTGGTTGGTGTTCTCAGAAATTCTTAAATCTGTGGTTTGATATCTGTCATTAATATTGGAATATTCTCAGCTATTATTTATTTAAATATATCTACTACCCTTCCTTCCTTCCTTCCTTCCTTCCTTCCTTCCTTCCTTCCTTCCTTCCTTCCTTCCTTCCTTCTTCCTTTCTTTTCTTTCGTCCTTTATTTTTTATTTATTTTTATTTTTTTGACAGGGTCTCACTCTGTCACTCAGGCTAGAATGCAGTGATGCATTCACTGCTCACTGCAACCTCTGCCTCCTGGGTTCAAGCGATTCTCTTGCCTCAGCCTCCTGAGCAGCTAGGACTACAGGTGCATGCCACTATACTCGGCTAATTTTTTTTTTTTTTTGTATTATTAGTAGAGATGGGATTTACTATGTTGGTCAGGCTGATAAATGAATGCATTTGATCTTTTATGTATTAAAATTAGCAAGAAATATGATGTAAGTTTTAAAAAGTACACTATATGAAAGCCAAGTATAATGTTGTTAGAATAAAATCTCTCTCTCTCTCTCACTCATGTGTATTAACTATGACCTCATAGGACAATATTTTCAATGAACTAAAGAGCCCTTTGTTTTAGTAATGCAAACAAAGAATCTAACTCAAACTGATACCATTTTAACAGTTGAAATGAGTTCTACGTATTAGTAATTGAGCCGAAAAAATAAACAAGAACTATACTGGGGAAGCCAAGCTGTATAACCACAATACATTAGGCCATGGGGATACAGGTATTTTTCTGTACTCAACTCTTTTCTACTGTTGGTGCTACAGTTAGCCTCCCATTCAATTTCCAAAAAGAAAATATTATTTCTATTAAAATAAGCTTGTCACTTTTTATAATTTTCATATTAGCATAAGATATAATCCTTTAGTCATTTATTTGCTTTGGTGACTTTTACCATTAATTTCTTTACTTTTTTAAGTTTGGTTTCATGCTTATTGATAATGTCACTATTTTAATCATAGATTGCAATAAAAACGTTCAGATCAATAATCTCATGGGCAAAAATAAGGAAAAAAGGCTGCAGTATCAAGGCGTACTTGTACACAATAGGTGACTTTCCAACTGTAATTCTCTTTGCATGGAAGAAATCAAGCATGCTTTCACCGATGCAGAAAAATGCTAATGATTCCACAAGCTACTTCACAAATGAAATCACTATGCCTCCAGCATTTGGAAAAAATATTCCAAATATTAGACCTTTACAAACTTGTCCAGTTTAGGCCAGGCACAGGGGCTCACGCCTGTAATCTCAGCAATTTGGGAGGCTGAGGAGGGCAGATTGCCTGAGGTCAGGAGTTTGAGACCAGCCTGACTAACATGATGAAATCCCATCTCTACTACAAATACAAAAATTAGCCGGGCATGGTGGTGCATGTCTGTAGTCCCAGCTACTATTCAGGAGGCTGAGGTAGGAAAATAGTTTGAACCCAGGAGGCAGAGGTTGCAGTGAGCCAAGATTGCATCGCTGCACTTCAGCCTGGGTGGACAGAGCAAGACTCTGTCTCAAAACAAAACAAAACAAACAAACAAACAAATTTTCCAATTAAATCCATAGTCACATTATAGCTGGTGAGTAATTATCAGGTAAATGGTACTTTTTGAATAAACTATTATTTATACATATCATTTAAAGGAATACATTAGATTTATGTAGATGTATATGTGTGTTTGATGTGATTATTAATTACTGTGAGAGACTCAATATAGGTGATATAGGTCAGTATTAAGGTAGATAGGTGATATTGTTTGGCTCTGTGTTCCCAACCAAATCTCATCTCAAATTTTATTTTGTTTCATTTTTTATATTTTTGAGACAGAGTTCTGCTCTGTCTCCCAGGCTGGAGTGCAGTGGCATGATCTTGGCTTGCTGCAACCTCTGCCTCCAGGTTCAAGCGATTATCCTCTCTCAGCCTCCTAAGTAGCTGGGATTATAGGCTCATGCCACCATGCCTGGCTAATTTTTGTATTTTTAGTAGAGATGGTGTTTTGCCATGTTGGCCAGGCTGGTTTTGAATTCCTGACCTCAGGTGGTCCACCTGCCTCAGCCTCCCAAAGTGCTGGGATTACAGGCATGAGCCACCTCACCTGGCTTTCATCTCAAATTTTAATCCCTGCATGCCAAGGAAGGGACTCGGTGGGAGGTGATTGCATTATGGGGGTGGCTTCCCCCATGCTGTTCTCATGATAAGGAGTGAGTTAGCATGAGATCTGGTTGTTTAATAAGTGTTTGGCACTTTCCCCTTCTCTCTCTGCCTTGTAAAACGTGTCTTGCTTCCTCTTCACTTTCTGCCATTATTGTAAGTTTCCTGAGGCCTCTCTAGCCATGCAGAACTGTGAGTCAAATAAACCTCTCTTATTTGTAAATTATCCAGTCTCAGGTAGTATCTTTATAGCAGTGTGAAAACAGACTAATACAGTACATCTCAAACAGGATAATTTTCACTGGGTTGAATATGGGTTTTTACGAATTGGTAAGAGTAAACTATTGGAGAGGAGCTAGGTAGGGCATTAGCAGATGTTTTTATGTGAGGAAGAAAAAATTAGTTAAAGATGATAGCTATTAATTATTGGTTTCTTTATATGGCTTTGGGAACTTGCTAAGCACTTTAGAAACACGATCTGATTTCATTCCTAGAACAATCCTGCAAGTTAAAAATTATCCCAATTTTACATAAAAATTAAATGATTAATTTGAGCTCACATACTTAGTATTCTGGTAGCAGCATCAAGATGAAAATTCAGGATGATGGAATTCAGAACTCAGTGTGTCTGATAGTGCATGAGCAAATGAGACTGTGCAGTAAAGCAATGTAATTACAGAATTTACCCATTTTGTTTTCTTTACTGATAACCAGGTGATTTCTCCTTTATTTCATTTATATAAAAAAAATTTAATTGTCTAGCAAAGACATGGAATCATTGTAAATGCCCATCAGTTATAGCCTGATTAAAGAAAATATGGTACATGTACGTCATGGAATACTGTGCAGCCATAGGAAAGAACGACATCATGTCCTTTGCAGAGACATGGATGGAGCTGTAGACCATTATCCTTAGCAAACTAACACAGAAACAGAAAACCAATTCCACATGTCTTCATTTATAAATGGGAGCTAAATGATGAGAACACATGGACACATAGAGGGAAACAATGCACACTGGGGCCTTTCAAAGAATGTAGAGTAGAAAGTGGGAAAGAATCAGGAAAAATAACTAATGGGTACTAGGCTTAATACCTAGATGATGAAATAATCTGTACAACAAAGCCCTATGACACAAGTTTACCTGTGTAACAAACCTGCACATGTACCCCTGAACTTAAAAGTTTAAAAAAAAAGAAAAGAAATTATGGCCAGATATAATTACCAAGTAATGTACAGTATTTGAATAATAGCTTTTTTTATGGAAATTTCTTTGACATTAAAATCATACACATATGATTACAAAATTTTCAACACAAATACATGAGCTTTTTGATAAATTACTTTCTAATAGGATCTATTACTTGAATTGATAATGTTATCAATTACTACTATATCATATACTACTATCATATACTACAATCATATATTACTACATCAGATCTCTAGAGGTGCTTGCAAAGTAAGTCATTCAATATCATGGGTTTAAAGTAAAAAAGAAACAGAGTGTAAAAGTCTTTTTTGTGATAAGTTTTTAATGTAAACCAAATAAAGCAGTAAAAATCAAATTTAAAACACCCTAAAGAAAATAAGTAAGTTTCTGTTTCAAAAGTTTAAAAGAAATGTTATGACTTTTTCCTAAAACATTTTTCCTTTCTTCAAAATTTTTCTTCAAGTATACTTTTCAAAACTTCACTTTCAAATATAATGCCAGGTATACTTTTGGAGTCAGGGTATCATATAGGTTTTCTAATATTTTCTAATATTTACTATGTCAAGTCACATAAATGGATCTGCATTAAGTTTATTCTGCATGTTTATGGGGTAGTAGATCAATTAACTTGAGAGAAATATAATCACACTCCACTTTAAAAGTAATTTCTAACCATAATACAATGTTTGGAGGTACTTTAAAACTTCGAAGGGAATGTTCAGGGAAATCAATAAACCAAGTTATACACTCAGGAATGCCTGAATAACATGGGTGTTAATCAGCAGTACAATGGTTTCTCCACGGGATGTGGGGAGAGAACAGAGCTAAATGACGAGAAGTAAGAACATAATTAAAACACCTAGTAACACATTCCGAGGAAAAATTACAACAACCCAAAATGAAGCTCCGCGGTATTAAATATCTTCATTATCAGCACTCTCCCTTTATCTCTTTCATGTGAGAAACTACCAACTGATAAAATGACATCAGAAAAAGTGTGAAATGTTTTTAGAACATATTCAGGATCCGTGGTAAGCTCATCACTGGCTTGAAGCCTTGAGCCTGTGAAAGCAAAATAAACATGCTGAGCAAGATTAAATCTCAGCACAGATTAAATGCTTTGGTCTTATCATGCAGACATATACAGAAAACTGAAAAAATGAGGAATTAGAATATCCAAACGAGGCATATGTTGTCCTTTTGCAAATCTGGAATCTTTTTTTTCTGAACCATTTTCTGATCTTACTCTTTCTGTTTAAAGATGATGCAATGAGAGAAATTCAATTATCTGAGAAGTGGTATAGAAAATATCTCAAACATTTTAAACTTTCTGTGCATACAAATGTAATAATGTAATAGAAACAAAGACAGCCATAATGACTGATAGAAAGTCATATGGCAGGAGACACAAATTGTAATAATACAGTTATAAAATGCTAGAAATATTTTTTTCTGAGCTCCATGGCTTATTCAAAAGCATTGGGCATACATATAGGTGGTTACAAATAAAAAGAAATATAGCAACAGTATCAATATAGTAAGGCAGAGGTGTAACTATTGAAAAGATAAGGTAAAAATGAGTTCCTTTGTTTTATTTTAGAATTTTGGTGCTGTTTTCATAAATCTTTAGAATATACATTTTTGTCTTAGTTATTAGATAGATGAATTTGAAAGCAATGAGAGTTAATTGGTTCTTATACTTTTCTCTTAGAAAATTATGATAAATGTTACCAAAAATAATGAGAGAAGAGAAAAGTATGAATGAGCAGATTACATTAGTCCAGGGTTTCATACACACACGCGTGCCTACACGTGGGCATATAAATGTGTGTGTGTTGTGTGTGTATAAATGTTTGAGAGAGAAAAAAAGATGTATTAATAATTTCACTATTGCTAATTTTTTGCCCTTATGTCCTTCATCAATTATAGTTCTGGAAAGGCATTGTAATTAGATATCTGCCTTATCATATTTTACAGCTACTGAACAAAAGGGTATTCCACCATATTCCACTTATATATTTTTATGTGCCCACCTTGCATCTTTGTTCTCAGGGTCTCCTTCCTATACCAGCTAATCCCTCACCTTCAGGATGAAACACTAATACCTATGTTTCTGACTTCATGTCTATGATTCATGAGGAAAATTAATTGCTTAATTGTTTCCATGTGATTATCCTATTAGCTATTTTCTCAGTTTGTTTTTTTAAATAATAAATTGTTTCATTGCTTTTAGCCTTTCACACATTTCCAATGTTTACATACTCAAGTTTGGAATAAAAATATTCATTCTAGATAGATTTGTTTTTATTTCCTTCTTCTCATCTGTCTCCAAATATATTTCCCTGACTTCTCTGACTGCTTACAAGGTTTCTTTTAATGGAGGTAAAGACCATGTAGTTCACATGTTTGGCTGTGCTATAGTAGAATTCTATTTAAAAGGTATGTACTTGAGAATTCAAGCATGCACAATAAAGGGTAGAGAAAGAATTCACTTTTTAAATTTACATTTCAATTTTAGATCCAGGGGTTACATGTGCAGAATTTTTACAAGGATTTATTGCTTAATGCTAAGGTTTGGGCTTTGTTTGGCCCAGTCATTAAGATAGTGAACATAGTGCTCAATAGGAAGTTTTTCAGCTCTTGTGCCCCTCCCTCCCTTCCTCCTTTTGGATTTCTCAGAGTCCACTCTTCCCTTCTTTATGTACATATGTAGCAAAAGTTTAGCTCCCACTTGTAAGTGAGAACATGCGATATTTGATTTTTTTTTTCTCTCTGCATTAATTTGCTTAGGATAATGGCCTCTAGTTGCATCCATGTTGCTGCAAAGGACATGATTTTGTTCTTTTTAATGAATGTGTAGCATTCCATGGTATATATGTACCACATTTCTTTATCCAATCCATTTTCGATGGGCATCTAGGTGACTTTCATGTCTTTGCTTATCTAAGTAGTGCTATGACCACGTGGGTGCATTTGTCTTTTGGTTAGAACAATTTTTTTTTTTTTTTTTTTTTTTGGTAAATACTCAGAAATGGAATTACTGGGTCAATGGTAGTTTTATCTTTCAGAATATAGGTTTTAAAGTCAGAAAAGTAAAGCTTTGCCATTCACAAGCTACATTATTTTGAGCAAGTAACTCAAACTTGGTCTATTTTGGTTTCTCAATATGAGATAGAGCATATACCTCACAGGATTGTAGGGAGAATTAAATGAAGTAACAGATAATAAATGGGAGCTAGTATTATTATGTAATAAATATTGACTTCAATTTCTACCAGTAATTATTAGATTTCGTAGCATTTTCATTTGTAATACGGTTAAATTTTTTAAAAATAATGCATTGAGGTGAAATTCACATACTATAAAATGAACTATTTTAAAATGAACTCAGTGGCACTTAATAATCACAATGTGTAGTTGTGCAACCAACAGCACTATCTAGTTCCAAAATATTTCTGTTACTTTAAAGGAAAACTGCTTATCCACTAAGGATTTTCTCCCATGCACTCCTTCCCTACCCCCGGAAACCCCCAATCTGTGTCCTATCTGTATGGATTTATCTATTCCACATATTTCATATAAATGTAATCATACAATATATGAACTTTGTGTCTGGCTTCTTTTACTTAGAATAATCTTTTGAAGGTTTATACACATTGTAGCATATATTAGTCAACCCTTGTTATGAATAAAAAATATTCCATTGTGTGTATACAGCACACTTCATTTACCCATTCATCCACTGATGAATATTTGTGCTGTTAATACATTTTAAAAACATAGATTTATAATGTTGATCCACAAACAACTAGAATCAAGCTGGAGAGAACAAGATCTGTGTCTGTTTCTTTATCTTTGTCTCCTCTGTCCACTGATGGAAAAACGTGTCATTAAATGGGTCAGATTTCTACCCCAGAGCCAAATATAGAAAACTAGTGATTTTTCAGTGGTGGGAGAAGGGTTATGCCATCTTGATAATTTATTTTTTTCTTTTATTTATTTGTTTATTTTTGATATAGATTCTCCCTCTGTCGCCCAGGCTAGAGTGCAGTGGCGCAGTCTCTGCTCACTGCAACCTCCACCTCCCAGGTTCACACGATTCTCCTGCCTCAGCTTCCTGAGCTAAGATTAGAGGTGCCAACCACCATGCCCAGTTAATTTTTGTATTTTTAGTAGAGATGGGGTTTCACCATTTTGGCCAGGCAGGTCTCAAAGTCCTCACCTCAGGTGAGTCACCCACCTTGGCTTCCCAAAGTGCTGGGTTTACAGGCATGAGTCACCACACCCAGTCAGTTTATTCTTATGTGGAGTATTTTTTTTAACTTGTTTATTTTGTTTCTGATGATTATATATTCCCTTTCCATTCTTGTTCATCAATAGACTACTTTCTTCTTTCATTTGTCTTCCCCACTTCAAGAAATACGGCTATAGATAGAAAGCATTGTTGATCAGACTGAGTCCCCCAATTGTGTCAGGCTTACAAAGAAGTTTGAGAATCACCATGAAACCTGTAATTTTACAATTTATCATTGAAAATATGAAAATCTTCTACTTTTGCAGAAATGTTTGATTGATTTATCTACTCCAAATTTTGTTGGGTTTTGTAAAGCATTTCACTTTGAATGGGATTGGGACATAGTTTCAATGCTTTGTGGTCAGTATGTAATCTAAAAACTATTATGAAAACTGATGGGCCGGGCGCGGTGGCTCAAGCCTGTAATCCCAGCACTTTGGGAGGCCGAGACGGGCGGATCACGAGGTCAGGAGATCGAGACCATCCTGGCTAACATGGCGAAACCCCGTCTCTACTAAAAATACAAAAAAATAGCTGGGCGAGGTGGCGGCGCCTGTAGTCCCAGCTACTCGGGAGGCTGAGGCAGGAGAATGGCGGGAACCCGGGAGGCGGAGCTTGCAGTGAGCTGAGATCCGGCCACTGCACTCCAGCCTGGGCGAGAGAGCGAGACTCCGTCTCAAAAAAAAAAAAAAAAAAAAAAAGAAAACTGATGTTATCAATCTTTGATACTTAATTGCTTCATGGGAAGTTGAATGGTAACAAAATTAAACAGAGTGAAATAAATGTTGCAAAAGTGCTAACTCATATTTTGGGAAAAGAGTGGGAGTTTTTGTTAAAATATGAGTATAACAGAGAAACTGTCTAATCTACTTATTTATTGTTTGTGATATTTTTAGCTTATGCTGATAACACCAACAAGAATAATGTTCAATAAAATTCAACCGATTTTGAATTTTATTCTAACTTCAAATTTTTCAATGATTTCAATTATTTGTAATAGAAAAAGTGTAATTTTCTTTAAAATTGTTTATGTTAAAGATTTTAAAACTGTTTTCCTTTCAAATATGAAAACTTCTTCAAAATATTTTGAAGAAATAGCGTCCAAGTAAATGATCTAGAAACGTTCTGATGCAATATATGGTCCCTACAATTTACAAACTACAGTATCTTTCTGAAAGCCAGATTTTAGCAATTAAGTTAAAGCATTTTTGAAGAAGAATTCTATTGTACCAAACACATTTGAAGGTAGCTGAAATAGTATGCTAGTCAAATAAAAAGGAAAACATTTAACAAAAGGCAAAGTTTTTTATTCTAAATAGCAAATTGTTTTCAATCTCAGATTTTATAAGAAACTTAAAGTCCTTAGTCTTTTTCTGTTTTTTTTTTTTTTCTGTAACCCTTAGTAACAGGCATATACAAGTGAATGAATTTAGTATAAATGATGCTGAAGAGACATTTTTTTCTATTGATTTTCTATTAAATTTGGATTTATCAAGGGATATATCCTTAGCAAGAAATGTTATTAACAATCACTTCAATTTCTTCTGTAAAATGCACTAGATTCTGTACTGCTTTTTGCAATGATTTTGTAAAAAATTTTCCACTCCCTCAAACTTCTGACAAAGCAGCCTCTGTTTCACAGAGAATGCAGAAGCCATCAGAAGGTCAAATACCTCTACTGAAAAAGGAAACCCATTCTATTAATCTTCCAACCATCTTTTCCTTCCCTGATAATAACATAAGGGTGCCTCTTTCCCACATGTGTTTGGCAACCTAACCCCTCATATCTTCTCTCTCCACTATTGATTATCCCTTATGTCATCGTATTCAACCCACTTTTTCTTTCCGATAATCCTTAAACATAATGAAATATTTCTCATTCAAGCATTTTTAAAGATATAAACAAAAGCATTAATAAAAACAATGAATACAATAGAACTTCTAACTGCTTCTTGATCTCATTTTTATTCATAGTCAAATTTTTATAAGAGAGACTTTGTCACCTATCACTGAGTCATCAACCCTTCCAGTTTGATTACATATCTCCCTCTATTATAATCTGACCTGTGAATACAATGTCACTAAGTCTAGTGGAAATCTTTTGCTATTTATCTTACATGAACTTTTGGAAGCATTTGACATTGTTGCCCATTGCCTCCATCTCTAAATGGTTTATTACCTTTGCTGATTTGATGTAACTTAACATTTATTGTATAGTTCTTTCTGTGCATTTTCTCTCTCTCTTCTGCAGGCTCATTTTCCTCTACCAAGCCATTAAATATTAAAGTTCTTTAATATTTTTCTTTTATCTTCTCACTTTTTATTTTATCTGTTATACCTAGATAAGTGTACTTCTGTGGCTTAAAGTTTCACCTTTATTCAGGGGGTTCACAACTTTTTATCTTCAGCCTATACTTCTCCTCTGAGCATCAGACCTATTTACCCAACTACCTACTTTGGAGTTCTACTGTATATCTTATGAGAAATGCAAATCAAACTTTTCAAAACTGGATCTTATGTTTCTCCTACATCTTGGTTCTGAGTACCATTCTATTGCAGACAATAGTAGCAACATCTGTTTTGTTATACAAACCAGAAATCATAGGGTTATCTTAAATACCACTCTCTCCCTTTCTACCCGTATGCATTACATAAAATCTTACTGATTTTACCTCGTAAGAAGCTCTAGAGTGAACCTGCTCCTCTATCTCTCCACTAGCATAACTATAGCCTAAATTATAAAAATTTATTGTATAAAGCACAGAAATAGTCTCCTAATTTAACTTTCTAGATCATCTCAGGCCACCCTTGAATCTCCCGGTGCTGATCATAATCTGGAATGTCAAAATCCCAAAGGAGCACTAATGTTTAAAATTCCTAATGTAAAATATTCCAAAAATCACAATCCCAAAAGGTTAAAATCCTATATGTTGAAATTCCGGAAGTTGAATTCTGAGAAAGAGATTAGTATGTTTTCAGTTGTAAGCAGGATGGTTACATCATGTTTGCAACATGATAGCTGAGACTATTACCTTGTCATTGCCTTTATTTGCATTTGGCAAAAAATCTAGATGCCTGGATTTGCCACACAATACAGCAATGACAAAAACTTCAGTTTAAAAATATGGCATTTGTCTGAGTTAGCGTTCTTCCCATTTGATGAAATTCCAATAGCTTTTAGTGAATTAAAGTCACACTTGCCTTTAAAAAGTCAGCAAATTACTGACTAGCATGCAAATAATTATGTGCACAATAGGATAAGAAGACACCGATGCACCAGTGTGACTACTTGATCACCAGTATTGTTTACACCAAATCTGTGCTTGGTGTTTGAGTGCATGAAGAACAGATTTCCCAAAGCAACATACAAGCATGACATAGAAGATGGGAAAGTTTATTAGGAAATGTTCATGTCAATGTATATAGAAATACAGAATAATTTTTGAAAGAGCCACCCTGCACAGAAAATGTATGTGAATGTATTCTCCAAGAAAAGCCCTGTCCTAAAAGAAAAAAAAAAAAAAGCAGATATCATTGCTATGAAAAACTTCAAAATACAGTTAATGATTGTGAAAATTGGCCAGCCCATACAGACTAATTCTGGTGATTCCCTGCAATACACTGTTTTTGTGTGTATCAAATTTTCTTTACTGCTTTTGGGGAAATTTTTTTTTCTTGTTTCTTTTTATAGTTTTCACCCACTATTTTAAACTGTCAGCATTATTTTATACAATTCACTTGCTACATATTTTATCTTTCCATCATTTCCAGTACTTTTAGAGTTGTAATTATTTTCATGTGTTTTTTGTGACTCTATGAAAATGGATTATCCCAACTTGACTTTGTGTGTAAGCATTGTGCATGTTGTAAAAATGTTGACACTTCCTTAGTAAAAGGAAAGATGTCATTTTTGCACAATTGCATTTCTGAAAGACAAAATTTCTTAGAGTTTTGTCTCTTTGGGTAACCGCATATGTGATGGTGAGCTGTTGTGGTTTTTGATCGATTTTGTCAAAAGGCTTAAGTTGTTTATCACAGTATTTCAGATGACCATAGTTATAAAACTGTGCACATAATGATCAACCATAGTGATGTGTGTTATATACTTTTCTTTTGGATGAATTTCTTTTTGAATAGAATTTGTCTGCTCATAACTGTTATATTGATGTGGTTTTTGTTAGATAACTAGGTGTTTATCCTTGCAAACACATATCTGCTATTCTCACCTATTCTATGGTGTAAAGTGGACTATGAAGTGTTCTGGCATCTATTTTATGTTTCTCAAATAAATCTTCTTTTAAAAATATAAATGTTTCTTTTAAATAAATTTTAAATTATTGTTTTTGTAATTATATTTTCAGGATTTTGATCTTTTAGAATTGTGATTTTTGGGATTTTAGACTTCAGAAATTTTGTTCTTTTGGGATTTCCACGTTTAGGATTGTGGATCTCCACAGGGTTGACAGTGGTTTTTCAAAACGTAAAGCAGGGCATATTATCCACATGCCTAAAGGATCTCTAAAAGTGTAATATAAAAAGCCACATTTCTGATATGACTTTTTGTAAGTATTTTCCTACCACTCTAATTTTAATTCACAGCTTGTTTCTCTCCTCTCCATATTTTGGTAAGTCTGGCTTATGTCTAGTTTCCAGAATGAGCCATGCTCCTTTCTGACACGGACTGTTACCTCTTACAGCTTTCCCAACCTCTGCTTTTATGTTGCTTCCATCAGTTCCTTGGGTCATAGCTTAGCTAATCATCTTCGGAGAGGGCCTTTCTTTTCTCACTAACTAGATCCATTTTCTTTATTGTAAGTTTGGAAAGTACTTAGCAACTCCCCTTCGAAGTGCCACATCTAAAGTTTCTAATTTAAATATTTGATTTTCCATTAATATGTTTTTCCTACTAAACTATAAACTTCATGAGACCTGGTTTTGTATTTCCTTGTGCTCATCATGAGAGCTGCAGTACTTAATACAGTGTCTAGCACTTAACTGGCACTCAAGAAATATTCACTGCATAACGACATAAATAAATGAATTGTGTGTGCTATAGCATGGAAAACAAAAACTCTGAAATTGAGATGCTATCTTCATTATAATTATTAACATAAAATTAATTCGAGTTAAAATTAAGAACAATTACCAACTCTAAAAGTGATGGAGTGTCACTACTTCATATAGCTCAGGCTATATCTGAAACAAGTATCATTTAGGTGTAATGTATTAAGAAAATGGTATGTGATGAAGACAAAGTGGGGAAAGTTTCAAGATGGATGGTGAAAATGATTAATGAGTTACAGAGATTGATTCATGTGAGAAGAATGATAATGATGAGCTAGCTCATCATTGCATCTTAAATAGCATTCCATATAGACCCTGATATAGGTTTAGTTTCTACATCATACATCGTCATCTCTACATTTTAATCTGTGGTATATTTATCAAATCAAATTATTATTTTCAAAATAAAATTATATTTTAAGAGATGGTTCAGAGGTGGTTTAAAGGAAAGGCAATAATCATCTATGATTATTGAAGGCATGCAAACACTAGTTGAGGATAGAAAGTGTTTCATAGAAAGATTCGTTCCAGAGTGAAATTAGGCTTGAAAGATTTTCAATCAAGCATAAAATTCCAATTCCAAACTATTCATTTTCCAAGATAAGCGCATTCTCATAATATCTATTATGCGTCAATGTAAATAAATAGACTGAAGTACTGTTGAGGGCGGGACCTAAAACTCACAAAATAAATAAATTAATAAATAAAATAAAACAAATAATGGAAATATTGTGTTGTTCATAAACTTTACTTTCGAGCACCATTTCCTATAATGTTTAAACTTGTGGTCACTAGAAGTATTAACTCTATTTTAAATTATTAAGCTTGATTCCATCTTATAAACTTCCTTACATTTGAAACTTGGAGGCATCTAATGACAAAAAATAAAAGTTACTTATTTTCTTAGAGCAAAGGAAAATACAACAAAACTGTATTCAATAGGAAAATTTGTGACTTAGGATGCTTATACAAATGTACCAATATTTCTTTAACTTTTTATATGTGAATTTTGTGTTTATCAATATTTAAATATTCTTGACTCCTGTGTCTATATATTCTTTATCTCTTTCACCATATTCAACTCAAAGCGTCATCCTTTCCCATGTATAATGGCAAGAATGGACTCACACTACAACCCAGAGATGAACAAACATTCAATTGGGAGAAATTAATTTTCTTGCATTCTTCTTGGACACTAGACTATAACTCTCAAACTGGTAGCCAATTGTGGCCATGTGACTAAGCTCACATCAGTAGAATGTGAGAGAAAAAGATATTTGCAACTTTCGCTACACTATTCTTTTCCTTCCTCCCTCCCTCCCCCCCCCCCCCCCCCCCCCCCCCCCCCCCCCCCCCCCCCCTCCCTCCCTCCCTTCCTTCCTTCCTTCCTTCCTTCCTTCCTTCCTTCCTTCCTTCCTTCCTTCTTCTCTTTATCTCTTTCTTCCTCTCTTTCTTCTTTTTTATTTTGTCTTGTTCTGTCACCCAGGTAGGAGTGCAGTAGAGCAATCATGGCTCATTGTAGCCTCAACCTGCTGGATGCAATCCTCCCCCCTCATTTTTTTTTTTTTTTTTTTTTTTTGAAGAAATTAGTTCTCAATATGTTGCCCAGACTTTTCTCAAACTCCTGGGCTCAAGCAGTCCTCCCACCTTGGCCTCCCATGGTGCTGGGATTACAGACATGAGCCACCTTGCCTGTTCTACATTTTAAGAGGGAATCTAGTGCTCTTTCCTTTTTTCCACAGGCAAGAATGATAGCAAACCAAAAGGTCTTGGAAGTCCTCTGTGAATATGTCGGACCTGCCCTCCTGGACCCTAAATATCCCATGGAGCAGAGCTTCCAATGACTTTGAATACTTACTTCTGAATGTTCCCTAATGGAGAAATGAATTGATTATTTTTGTAGGGCAATTTGGCATTTACTCTAATGAATACAAATATAGGTAGAAGAAATAAAAAATATTTGAGATTCTATTTATTGTGTATCAACAGTTATTATCTGACAAAACTAAAAAAAAATCAAAAGGATAGTTACATTTTGAGCTTGACTTTAGTACCAGGAGTTTATGAAAAGATCATGAGTTTACTGGGTGGCCTTTGGTTTTGCCGATCTTTCCAAACTCTACCCCAGAATGGTGTGCTCTGTGGTTTTAGAATTAAATATTTGATGATGAAGTAAAGATGTCACTTGAGACTTGAAGTTTCCATTTGGAGCTGAACTCTTGGGGCAGGTATCCACAGACTGTCTAAGGATGACATCAGTTGAATTTTGTGGTAAGAACTCCCTAATAATCTCAAGTCAATATAAATTAATTTCCCAAAAATAGTACTGGGTTTAAGATCAAGAACATACAAAACAGTAAGTTACAAGCCCATGTCTCACTTGGAGCTATTACATTTGCCCACCTTAGTAACTTTATCAGAGTTTTACTATTTACGTTTAACTCTAATTTTACCTTGAAAGAGAGAGATGTTAAGTATTTTTTGTGTGTGTGTCTGTTGAATGCTTCCTTGGTGCCATTTTTTGGTATTTGCAGGCCTCCCTGACATTATCAAATGGATTGGCATTTTAAATATTTGCAGTGCTCAGTAGGTACTAATTCAGCAAAGGTGAACCACAAGCTTCTTTCACGGTAGCATAGCAAGTGATGTGTGTCTGTTTAATCACTGCAGTTGAAATGAGATCAAAAGGCACTGTGTTGTTAAGCTCCTAAAACTGCTGTCACAGCAGACACACCTGGAGGAGTCCTTGAAGGAAAAAGCTAAGTAGTGAAGAACCTACTTAGGCCATGGTCTTATCTGAACCTATTAACCCAGCTCTGCAGGAAAGTCTTTCCCAGTACATAATGTTTCCATTTTTCTAGTAAATTCTTTATAGATAAAGCTTAATCATTTGTGGGCCTTCCAGCAATTTTTGATTTTCTTTATACTTTAAATTGAAGTTTTACTTTTTTCGTTTTGTCAGAGTTGAGAATACAAATATCTTAAAAAGATAAAGAATATAAATCATTTTAAACATTTACTGTCACACATTTTTAGGAATTGGCTCCAAAGGAATTTTACTGAGTAGGAAATGGTACTACTAACTTTTGGGCTGTTGGTACTTCATAGTTTATGTGTAATTCACAGTCTACAATGACAAATATTAAAACATCAGGGAATGGAAAGACTAAAATTTTATCCTAAACAATTTTTTTCCTACAATGAATGAATTTTCTATGTAATCCGAAGCATTTTAAATAGTTCGTCAAATAACCATTTGTATATTAGATTGACATGAATGTCTTTAGCCCTTGGCTTCCCACAAGTAAAAAAGGGGTTTGTGTTAAGGTTTTTACACAAATTCTCCTTGTTTACATCAGACACATGTATAACTACAGAAACACAGCATTGTTTCCTCAAGACTTCCTCAAGAGTTTTACATTATCAGAATCAAATATATGCAACTGGGTCAAATATATCAGTATTAAAAATATTAAAGGCCAGTTTCTTGTTCTCCAACTTGCTGTGTGTTTAGAATATTTTTAAGGGATCAGGGAGACATGAAGCTTAAAATTTTGGTTGCGAATAAGCTGAAGAAGTCAATATAAATTTCAGTTTAAGTGCTTAAAGTTAATCAGTATGACAGTGGGGCATCATAGAATATACTGGAAGACAATTCAGTGGCTTTATTATACAGTTTGTTCTATCTCCTTGGCATCCTAATATAACATTCTTAGATGGCAAGTACTTTGTTGAGATCTCTTTGAATAACTTATTTCTAGCTGAAAAGAAGAATTGCCAGTATATCAAAAACAACTATGGAGACTATGATAAAGAAACAAGTAATTATTGCTATGGCGTTTTCACAAGTTCTTTTCTCCAGGCTCCTTGAAAACTGACTTCCCATCCAGTCCTCACACTAAGTTTCCACACTAAGTTTCTGTCAAACAGCACTGAGGCTTTTGTAAGCAGATTCAAAGAGTATATAGTAGAGAATAGGTCCTAAGGGGTAGGAGGAGTAATAGTACTCCTCTTATTCTTCCCATAAGTTTTTGCATATAGGTTCTATCAAACCTTCACAGGACAGATGATATGAATGCATGCACATTGTCCTAAAAAATAAAAAAGAAGGGCTAAATCTTCTCAATGTACTTTAGGAAACTAATATTTTTACTTTAATTTTAAAACTGGATAAAGGCTATACTGGTAAAATTATAGGCAATCTCACAGATAACAAATAGGTCTATACATGTAAAGATAATAATAGTAAACTTAATCCAATGCACAAATATATTTCTGTACATAACTCATATATTAGTATATATTATATATTATATATGATGTTATATTTAATATGATATATAATAATCAAGTAAAATTTATCACAGAAATTATAAAATAATATTTACATTGTAAAATGTGTTCGTAAAACACTATTTCAACAGATTGATAGAGAAAATTTCTGTAGTTGCAGAAAAATGTTGATGAAATTTAGCCATCATTCAAGGTTTTAATTCAACAAAAGTCTTACTTAACACAAAGAGGTATTGTTCAGAAAATCAGAGTAACATTAGACTTCAGAATGAAATAGTAAGGCATTCCCTTTATAATCAGAAAAAAGATAAAAATAACTACTATCACTATGTTTATTTCAATTACACATTTTACTATGTAAAAGAAAAGAAAAGAAAAAGACACGAGAAAAGAAAAGCAGCTAAAATTTTATAAGGACTAGAGGGGGAGAAATAACATACGTATGATTTGTAGGCAATATGATTATCTATAAAAATCAAGGAGCAAACCAAACTCATAATTTGCAGAAAGCAAGTTCATGTTCAAAATTAAGAATTTTCTTACACACAAGAAAGTACAATCAGTATATTAAAATGTAATTAAGAAAAAATTACCTTATTTACAACAAAAACAAAAACCACAAAGTGTATATATAAATTGATAAGCAAACCATCTTAAAGTGTTCATTATATATAAAGACTTTTACAGGTAAAACAAGAAAATGTAGAAAAAGACCTAATTAAAAGGTATATATAGAGGAGGTCAGTATCTTAATGATGGCTATTTGTTCCCAACTCAGCTTGTGAATTCAATGCAATTCCATTCAAAATTTTAATGGCTTTTTTACAGGACTTCACAAGCTGATCTTAAAATATTAATAAAACATTAATAAGTGGTTAATAACTAAGTCATTTTTATAAAAGAGAATAAGTTTGTCATTTGTCAAGATTTTATATAAATCTGTATTAATAAAAACAGTGTGATACCAGCACAGAGACAATCAATGAACCAATGTAATAATGTAACAGGAAAAAAGGATGAAATTGTATTTGCCTATCACACTTTATATGTTAATAACTTCCAGATGAATTAAAGATTTAAACATAAAGATTACAATTGTGTAATTTTAAAAATAAAATAGAGAAGAGTATATTTATGTAGTGACAGCAGGAAAGATTTTGTAGATGAGACATAAAATGTACAATGAAGAACACAAAACTGGACAAAATTGACTTCATTTAACCGTATGTTTAGCAAACATACCACATTCAAAGTTAATAGACAAACTTACACATGAGAAAATATTTGAAAATTATATAACCAGTTAAGGACTAGTTTCTGGAACATATGAATATGTCTACAAATCAGGAATTAAAGAGAAAAATAAAATGAAAAATGAGCAAAGAGAATGAACAGTCAGTGCATCTGTTCTGACTGTTAAAGAATCTGACTGATAAAGAATTTGAATGTTCAATCAACATATACAAATGTTCAACTTTAAAAGTACCAAAGGGATTACAAATTAAAACAAAAACCAAATGCCCTATCATACTCATTAGTTTGAAATGTTATGTCTTATGTCACCAAATATTGAAAACAACATGGAGGAAATGGAAAAACATTACTAATATAATGTAATTACAATAATAATGTAAACTATTCAGAGATCCATGTAAAAATATTTTAATAGAACAAAAGAATACATATTCTATGACCAACTTTCTAGGTATCAACACTAGAAAACTTTGTCACAAATATTCACCAGGACACTTATAAAGTATATTTTTTACAGAGCTTTGGTAATAGTGAAAATTTACACACAAACGAAGTTATTTTGGGGGGCACTGGTAGACAAACAAAAAATGTTATATTTATCTAAATGTGTACTAAAATTTCTTTTATAACAAACCAGAACAGAATTATTAAAATGAAAATAAAAAACAGTGTTCTATTTCTTAAGATGATTAATGAGTATGCATTTGTCAATTTCATATTTTTTAAATGTATACATATGTAGATAAGGCAAGTTTGAAAAGGACTTGAGTCTGGTAATAATCAAAACAGTACTTACTGCTGGGGTTGGGGGTATTAACTTACTTGGAGCGGGTACAAGAGAGCCTTCTGAGATGTTGGACATTGTTTTAAAATTTTTAATCTGAAGGCTAACCCACAGTGGTGTGGGGGTGTGTTTATGTGTGCAAACTTCGAGGTAATTTTGTGCATCTGAATAAGAGCAGGAGGACTGAAAATCTTCAACATTCTGGAGAGGGGAACACAAGAGAGAAGTCAGTCCAGCCACATCCCACCATTTAGCTCTGCTCATTCCTACTCTGTTTCTGTTGATGGTCATTGCCTTCCTGAGGGCCTCTACATGTACGTATCTCTTAGAAAATCTTTCTATATCAGCTGCTGCAATTATTCTTTTTATAAAAATATGATCTCTTTCCTAAGTGTCTGCCATGTTGCAGATTTCTACTGCCAACTGCTAAGCATGTCTCTTTGCATCCTCTGCGGGGTCTTTATAGCTCAAGAGGATCTTGAGCATTTTTAGAATGGATACGTGGATTTTCTTACCTGAAGACATGTTCTTTCCAGAAGTGTATAAAAAGGACTTACAGGTTTACCACCCACATAGTTGAATGTCTTTTCTACATTCCTGTCTGGTGGGTTAGATGTGTCATTTTGTGTATTTTAGAGAGGAATAACTTTGCATCTCTTAAACGAAAGCATCTTTAGATCTAGGGGTTAGAATATTCTTTATGTTAAGAATCAAAACTATAATCTCAGATTCCTCAGAGACACATGATACCAGGACCTAACATATGTTAGGTTCAACAAATTCAGCTGAGCATTTACTACATGACTATTGTTTAAAAGAAGCACTTTGTTGAATTCTAGATCCACATTTTGTTTCTACATAATGAAATGCCTAAATAAAATAGACTAAAATAATCTGAATCAAATAGACAAAAATGTAAATGCTAATAAAAGAGCAAAAGCAACTGCGAGTTAAATTATAATTTTACTGTGAGGCATTCAACACCAGCCTGGGCAACATGGCAAGACCCTGTTGCTACAAAATAAAATAAATATATAAAAAATAAAGAACATTATAAATTTGATGAAATGAAGTATTCTCTGTTTGAACAAAGGTAGGATTGCAACATGCAAAGCAATTCTGTTGTCTTACAGGCTGGCCACAGCAATTGATATACATTTTTTCTTGATATATTACCTTTCAAAAACTTTTTTTACTCAAGTTATCATTTGCAGGACAGAAATATTGTCTTATGCATGATGAAAAAGAGAAAAAATAGGTGAAAACATGTTAGAGTAAAATGGAAACCCAAGTTTATCAGACTTAAGAAATTTATTGACAGTGACAAAGAGACGATAAAATGAAAGACTCATTTGAAGAAAAGAAGAAGATTTTGAGAGAAAAAAAATTCTCCTTGCTTGATTTAAAATACTTTAAGAAGACTGTCACACAATATGTAGATTATATTACACTTCTTTTCTTGCAATGCTATTTTCAAATTATGGAATATGACTCTTCAGTGGAAAAATAAAGGGAATTTAGATACAAATGGATACGCATTGTGAATATGTTCTAAGTAATGAAAGCCCAGTAATCATACATTCAAAAATGTAATAGGAAAAATGATGTAATACTTATATTATTATACATACAAAAAATAGCATAATAGATAATATTATTTTCCTTAAATTTCCATGTCCTTCACTTTCTGTCAGTTTCAGAAAATGATATAGTGTCAGGGTTGAGAAGTCTTCACAAATGAAATTTCCCACTGGACCACTGGGAAATGGAACTTCATCTTTTCAATCTTTGTGTTTCTATAGAACTTGATGTTAACTTGAATTTAATTATAATACCAAAAATGTGCTGGTTGCTTCTATTTTGTAGAATAGTGTTTAAAAAAAGAATAAAATTGTAAGATTTGATAACTTGTGTTCATTTTTCTGTACCTTTTTTATTTAATGAAAGTCTTTGTGATACTAAGATCAGATAGTATCTCAGTCTCTAACTATTGTACAGAGATACTACATGATACTGAGATCATAGTTAGAGATGCCATATGATATTAATCTCAATATCATATAATATCTCAGACTGTAACGACTGTACAGAGATGATAGCGATAAAACAGAGCAATATTTTACACTAAAAATAATTTATCTATATTGAAATTGTGCTGTTGGAGCCTACAATAACTTTGGCATCTTTCTGAGCTGTTTCACTGATTTCAGAGAGGGGTAACTCTGCATTTTCCAAACCAGGACATCTTCAGATCTAACTATATTCTTCTTCATGTTAGTGCCCGAACTGTAATCAACCAAGTTTCATTCTATTCTCTACACCCTATCAGCAAATTATTTCCTTATCCTTCAGTTTCACATCCAATATACACAATAAACTATACTTAAGGTATCACCCTGTGGTTGTCAGCATATTCCCTCTGTTGCTATTGTAAATGTAATATGGCTCTTCTAGCTACAGACAAAAACATGGGTACAACAGAGTTTGCTTTTATTTCCTGAGATAACATTTATAGTTTCCTTTGAGCTGTGACTAGTGAAAAGCCATTATTTTAAAGATTTCTAATGTTTCAGTGTCTTTGTTCATAAAAATAATTTATCTTTTTCATTACCTCTTCATATTTTTCAGTTAATAATCAATGATTTATAATTATAATATTTCTTGCCTTCTGCTAGCTTTTGAATGTGTTTGCTCTTGCTTCTTTAGCTCTTTTAATTGTGATGTTAGGGGATCAATTTTAGATCTTTCCTGCTTTCTCTTGTGGGCATTTAGTGCTATAAATTTCCCTCTACACACTGCTTTAATTGTGTCCCAGAGATTCTGGTATGTTGTATCTTTGTTCTCGTTGGTTTCAAAGAACATCTTTATTTCTGCCTTCATTTCGTTATGTATGTCATTCGTCCATAGTCATTCAGGAGCAGGCTGTTCAGTTTCCATGTAGTTCAGTGGTTTTGAGTGAGTTTCTTAATTCTGAGTTCTAGTTTGATTGCACTGTGGTCTGAGAGATAGTTTGTTATAATTTCTGTTCTTGTACATTTGCTGAGGAGTGCTTTACTTCCAATTATGTGGTCAATTTTGGAATAAGTGCAATGTGGTGCTGAGAAAATGTATATTCTGTTGATTTGGGGTGGAGAGTTCTGTAGATGCCTCTTAGGTCTGCTTGGTGCAGAGTTCTGTAGATGTCTATTAGGTCTGCTTGGTGCAGAGTTGAGTTCAATTCCTGGATATCTTTGTTAACTTTCTGTCTCATTGATCTGTCTAATGTTGACAGTGGGGTGTTAAAGTCTCCCATTATTATCGTGTGGGAGTCTAAGTCTCTAAGGACTTGCTTTATGAATCTTGGTGCTCCTGTATTGGGTGCATATATATTTAGGATAGTTAGCTCTTCTTGTTGAATTGATCCCTTTAACATTATGTAATGGCCTTCTTTGTCTCTTTTGATCTTTGTTGGTTTAAAGTCTGTTTTATCAGAGACTAGGATTGCAACCCCTGCCTTTTTTTGTTTTCCATTTGCTTGGTAGATTTTCCTCCATGCCTTTATTTTGAGCCTATGTGTGTCTCTGCATGTGAGATGGGTCTCCTGAATACAGCAGACTGATGGGTCTTGACTCTTAATCTAATTTGCTAGTCTGTGTCTTTTAATTGGACCATTTAGTTCATTTACATTTAAGGTTCATATTATTATGTGTGAACTTTATCCTGTCATTATGATGTTAGCTGGTTATTTTGCTCATTAGTTGATGCAGTTTCTTCCTAGCATCGATGGTCTTTTCATTTTGGCATGCTTTTGTAGTGGCTGGTACCGGTTGTTCCTTTCCATGTTTAGTACTTCCTTCAGGAGCTCTTGTAGGGCAGGCCTGGTGGTGACAAAATCTCTCAGCATTTGCTTGTCTGTAAAGGATTTTATTTTCCTTCACTTATGAAACTTAGTTTGGCTGGATATGAAATTCTGGGTTGAAAATTCTTTTCTTTAAGAATGTTGAATAATGGCCCCCACTCTCTTCTGGTTTGTAGAGTTTCTGCTGAGAGATCTGCTGTTAGTCGATGGACTTCCTTTTGTGGGTAACCCAACCTTTATTTCTGGCTGCCCTTAACGTTTTTTCCTTCATTTCAGCTTTGGTGAATCTGACAATTACATTTCTTGGAGTTGCTCTTCTCGAGGAGTATCTTTGTGGCCTTCTCTGTATTTCCTGAATTTGAATGTTGGCCTGTCATGCTAGGTTGGGGAAGTTCTCCTGGAAAATATCCTGCAGAGTGTTTTCCAACTTGGTTCCATTCTCCCCGTCACTTTCAGGTATACCAATCAGACGTAGATTTGGTCTTTACACATAGTCCCATATTTCTTGGAGGCTTTGTTCATTATTTCTCTTTTTTCTCTACACTTCTCTTCTTGCTTCATTTCATTCATTTGATCTTCAATCACTGATTCCCTTTCTTCCAGTTGATCGAGTTGGTTACTGAAGCTTGCGCATTTGTCACGTAGTTCCTGTGTCATGGTTTTCATCTCTATCAGGTCATTTAAGGACTTCTCTGCATTGGTTATTCTAGTTAGCTATTTGTCAAATCTTTTTTCAAGGTTTTTAGTTTATTTGCGGCGGGGTCTGGAGGAGATAGAGACACAAAATCCCTTCAAAAAATCAATGAATCCAGGAGTTGGTTTTTTGAAAAGATCAACAAAATTGACAGACTGCTAGCAAGATCAATAAAGAAGAAAAGAGAAAAGAATCAAATAGACACAATAAAAATGATAAAGAGGATATCACCCCTGACTCCACAGAAATACAAACTACCATCAGAGAATGCTAGAAACACCTCTATGCAAATAAACAAGAAAACCAAGAAGAAATGGATAAATTCCTGGACACATACACTCTCCCAAGACTAAACTAGGAAGAAGTTGAATCCCTGAATAGACCAATAACAGGCTCGGAAATTGAGGCAATAATTAATAGCCTACCAACCAATAAAAGTCCAGGACCAGACGCATTCACAGCTGAATTCTACGAGAGGTATGAGGAGCTGGTGCCATTCCTTCTGAAATAATTCCAATCAATAGAAAAAGAGGGAATCCTCCCTAACTCACTTTATGAGGCCAACATCATCCTGATACCAAAGCCTGGCAGAGACACAACAGAAAAAAAAAGGATTTTAGACCAATATCCCTGATTAACATCGATACAAAAATCCTCAATAAAGTACTGGCAAACCAAATCCAGCAACATATCAAAAAGCTTATCCACCATGATCTAGTGGGCTTCATCCCAGGGATGCAAGGCTGGTTCGACATACGCAAATCAATAAATGTAATCCAGCATATAAAAGAACCAAAGTCAAAACCACATGATTATCTCAATAGATGCAGAAAAGGCCTTTGACAAAATTCAACAGCCCTTCATGCTAAAACCTCTCAATAAATTCGGTATTGAAGGAACATATCTCAAAATAGTAAGAGCTATTTATGACAAAACCACAGCCAATATAATAGTGAATGGGCAAAAACTGGAAGCATTACCCTTGAAAACTGACACAAGACAGGGATGCCCTCTCTCACTACTCCTATTCAACATAATGTTAGAATTTCTGGCCAGGGCAATCAGGCAAGAGAAAGAAATAAAGGGTATTCAGTTAGGAAAAGAAGAAGTCAAATTGTCCCTGTTTGCAGATGGCATGATTGTATGTTTAGAAAACTCCATCATCTCAGCCCAAAATCTCCTTAAGCTGATAAGCAACTTCAGCAAAGTCGCAGGATACAAAATCAATGTGCAAAAGTCACTAGCATTTTTACACACCAATAACAGACAAACAGTCAAATCATGAGTGAATTCCCACTCACAATTGCTTCAAAGAGAATAAAATATTTAGGAATCCTACTTAAAAGGGATGTAAAGGACCTCTTCAAGGAGAACTACAAACCTCTGCTCAATGAAATAAAAGAGGACACAAACAAATGGAAGAACATTCTATGCTCATGGAGAGGAAGGATCAATATTGTGAAAATGGCCATACTGCCCAAGCTAATTTATAGATTCATTGCCATCCCCACTAAGCTACCAATGACTTTCTACACAGAATTGGAAAAAAACTACCTTAAAGATCATATGGAACCAAAAAAGAGCCCACATTGCCAAGACAGTCCTAAGCCAAAAGAACAAAGCTGGAGGCATCATGCTACCTGACTTCAAACTATACTATAAGACTACTGTAACCAAAGCAGCATGGTACTGGTACCAAAACAGAGATATAGACCAATGGAACAGAATAGAGACCTCAGAAATAGTACCACACATCTACAGCCATCTGATCTTTGACAAACCTGACAAAAACAAGAAATGGGGAAACGATTCCCTATTTAATAAATGGTGCTGCGAAAACTGGCTAGCCATAAGTAGAAAGCTGAAACTGGATCCCTTCCTTACACCTTATACAAAAATTAATTCAAGATGGATTAGAGACTTAAATGTTAGACCTAATACCATAAAAACCCTAGAAGAAAACCTAGGTAGTACCATTCAGGATGTAGGCATGGGCAAGGACTTCATGTCTAAAACACCAAAAGCAACGGCAGCAAAAGCCAACATTGACAAATGGGATATGATTAAACTAAAGAGCTTCTGCACAGCAAAAGAAACTACCATCAGAGTGAACAGGCAACCTACAGAATGGGAGAAAATTTTTACAATCTACTCATCTGACAAAGGCCTAATATCAAGAACCTGCAAAAACTCAAACAAATTTACAAGAAAACAAACAACCCACCCCATCAAAAAGTGGGCAAAGGATATGAACAGACACTTCTCAAAAGAAGACATTTATGCAGACAACAGACACATGAAAAAGTGCTCATCATCACTACCCATCAGAGAAATGCAAATCAAAACCACAATGAGATACCATCTCACACCAGTTAGAATTGCGATCATTAAAAAGGAAACAGCAGGTGCTGGAGAGGATGTGGAGAAATAGGAACACTTTTACACTGTTGGTGGGATTGTAAACTAGTTCAACCATTGTGGAAGACAGTGTGGTGATTCCTCAAGGATCTAGAACTAGAAATACCATTTGATCCAGCAATTCCATTACTGGGTATATATCCAAAGGATTATCAATCACGCTACTATAAAGACACATGCACACGTATGTTTATTGCGGCACTATTCACAATAGCAAAGACTTGGAACCAACCCAAATGTCTATCAATGACAGACTGGATGAAGAAAATGTGACACATATACACCATGGAATACTATGCAGCCACAAAGGATGAGTTCATGTCCTTTGTAGGGACATGGATGCAGCTGGAAACCATCATTCTTAGCAAACTATCACAAGAACAGAAAACCAAACACCGCATGTTCTCGCTCATAGGTGGGAATTGAACAATGAACAACTGGACACAGGAAGGGGAATATCACACACTGGGGCCTGTTGTTGGTTGGGGAGAGGGGAAAGGGATAGCATTAGGAGATATACCTAATGTAAATGACGAGTTAATGGGTGCAGCACACCAATATTGCACATATATACATATGTAACAAACCTGCACGTTGTGTACATGTACCCTAGAACTTAAAGTATAATAAAATAATAATATTAATAATAATAATAAAGCAAGTGAGAACTTAAAAGAAATATATTTGTAAGGAAATATATTTGTGTATATGTAAGGAAATATGTATATATTTACAAATATATATGTTTGTAAGGAAATATGTATATATTTACAAATATATATATTTGTAAGAAATATGTATATATTTACAAATATATATATTTGTAAAGAAATATATATATACACATTTGTATATTAGTCTGTTTTCACACTGCTATAAATATACTACTGAGCCTAGGTCATTTACAAATAAGAGGTTTAATTGACTCACAGTTCCTCATGACTGGGGCGCCTTAGGAAACTTAGAGTCATGGCAGAAGGGGAAACATGTACCTTATTTATAAGGCAGCAGGAAACAGAGAGCATGTGAAGGAAGCAGAGGGAAAAGAGCCCCTTACAAAACCATCAGATCTCATGAGAACTTACTATCACTAGAACAGCATGGATGAAACCACCTCCGGGATCAGTCACCTCTCCCAGGTCTCTCCCCCTGTAATCCCCTAGGGATTACAATTCAAGATGAGATTTGGGTGGGAACACAAAGCCTGACTGTATCATTCCATCCCTGACCCCTCCCAAATCTCATGTCCTTTTCACATTTCAAAACCAATCATGCCTTTCCAATAGTCCCCCAAAGTCTTAATTTGTGATGGTTAATACAGAGTGTCAACTTGTTTGTATTGAAGGATGCAAAGTATTGTTCCTGGGTGTATCTGTGATGGTGTTGCCAAAGGAGATTAACATTTTAATCAGTGAACTAGGAGAGGCCGACCCACCCTCAATCCAGATAGGCACCATCTAATCAGCTGCCAGCATGGCTAAGATAAAAAGCAGGCAAAGGAAGGTGGAAGGACTAGACTGGCTGAGTCTTCTGGACTTCGTCATTCTCCCATGCTAGATGCTTCCTGCCCTCAAACATCAGACTCCAAGTTCTTCAGCTTCTGGACTCTTAGACCTACCCTAGTGATTTGCTAGGGCTCTCAGGTTTTTGGCCACAGAATGCAGGCTGCATTCTCAGCTTCTCTACTTTTGAGGTTTTGGGATTCAGACTGGCTTCCTTGCTCATCAGCTTGCAGATAGCCTATTGTAGGATTTCACCTTGTGATTGTGTGAGTCAATACTCCTCGATAAACTCCCTTTCATATACACATTCATCCTATTTGTCCTGTCCTCCTAGAGAACCCTGACTAATACATAACTAATTCCAGCATTAACCCAAAAGTTCAAGTTCAAAGTCTCATCTAAGACAAAGTAAGTACCTTCTGTCTAGGAACCTGTAAAATCAAAATCAAGTTAGTTGCTTCTAAGATACAGTGGGGGTACAGGCATTGGTAAATGTTCTCCTTTCAAATGGGAGAAACTAGCCAAAACAAAGGGGCTACAGGCCCCATGCAAGTGTGAAATCCAGTGAGGCAGTCATTAAACCTTAAAGTTCCAGAATGATCTCTTTTGACTCCATGACTCACATCTAGGGCATACTGATGCAAAGGATGGGCTCTCAAGGCCTTGAGCAGTTCTGACCCTGTGGCTTTGCAGGGTTCAGCCCCTGTGGCTGCTCTCATAGAATGGCATTGAGTGCCTGTGGCTTTTCTAAGTACATAGTACGAGCTATTGGTGGATCTACTATTCTGCGTCCTGGAGGACGGTGGCCCTCTTCTCACAGCACAACAAGGGCACTGCCCCAGTGGGAACTTTGTGGGGGCTCCAACTCCATATTTCCCCTTTGCACTGCCCTAGCAGAGGTTCTCCATGAGGTCAGAGCCCTGCAGTAGGCTTCTGCCAGGACATCCAGGTGTTTCCGTACATCCTCTGAGGTTCCCAAATCTCAGTTGTTCACTTCTGTGCACTTGCAGACCCAACACCGTGTGGAAGTTGCCAAGACTTGCAGCTTCCACCTTCTGAAGCAATGGCCTGAGGTATATCTTGGGCCATTTTAGCCATGGCTGAAGCTGGAGTGACTGTGACACGAGGCACCAAGTCCTGAGGCTGCACACAACAGGAGGTTAAATAGGCCAGGTTCAGTGGCTCACACTTATAATCCCAAAGCTTTGGGAGGTCAAAATGGGAGGGTAGCTTGAGGCCAGGAGTCAGAGACCAGCCTGGGTAACATAGCAAAACCCAGTCTGTACAAAAAATAAATATCAAAAAATTAGCCAGGCATGGTTACATGCACCTGAGTCCTAACTACTTGGGAGGTTGATGCAAAAGGTTGCTAAACCCCAAGGGTTGAAGCTTACAGTTAGCTATGGTCATACCACTGCACTCTAGCCTGGGCAATAGAGCAAGACCTTGTATCTAAAGAAATAAACAAATGAAAAATAAAATAAAATTAGGTTAAATATATTTATCTCATGAAGTTAAAAAATTCTAATTATTTATTTCTTTCAGGAAAATGCATATACATATATGTTCAGAACAACCAAAGTATTATTACTATTATATAAAAATAATTATTTTTGAACAGAATACATCTAAAACATTATGCATTTAGCATGGTTCCAGAAGTCATCACTTAAGTCTGTCAGCATTCTTAACTGAAATAATGTTTCACACAAATATTTGCAATGAAAACAACTTGGCATAAAAAAATGCAAGAAACATAAGATAAACTATCGGTAATAAAAGAGAGCATCTATAGAATATAGTATCATTCAAACTTGCTTCTCAGAGTGTGAATTGAAAAGGGAATGAGTTAAAATCATGAGGACAGAAAGATGGGCATGAAAAAATAAAAAATACATCTCATTTTAGCTTTATCTATTCAAATTGCTCATGGGAGATTTGAATAAGTTGTTAGGTAAAATGAAGCATAATTTTCACTAACTCTTGTATCCAGTATTATTGTCAGCCATATGGGCTTCTAAAAAGTTTCTTCCAATAATATCTGGACATCCCAGGAATTGTCTCTCCTGTGGTTATACACAAAACCTGTCATTTCCTCCGTCATCCATTAAGTGTGCTATTTTTTTCTCTCTGTCTTTTATTTTACCCATTTAGTTTTACAACTTTCTTTATAGTAAGTGCAGGAGAAAAGCTCCTGTTTAGTTCTACCATATCACAACTGTTATTAAAATGTAAGTATCATTTTTTTTTTCCTGAGACATTATTTCCCTGTGTCACCCAGGCTGGAGTGCAGTGGCCTGATCTTGGCTCACTGCATCGTCAACCTCACCCTCCCAGGCTCTAGTATCCTCACACCTTAGCCTCACAAGTAGCTGGGACTATAGGCATGTGTCACCATGCTGGACTGATAGTTGTATATTTTGGAGAGACAGGGTTTGCCATGTTGCCCAGGCTGGTCTCCAACTCCTGGACTCATCAAGCAATCTGCCCTCCTCAGCCTCCCAAAGTGCTGGGATTATAGATGTGAGCCACTGTGTCGGGTCTCTTTTTGTTTATTTTATTTCTGAGATTTCATGGACCACTGTAGACTTAGATAGGAGTGTGTAGGGAGTTGGGCCTGGAGATCATTTTGATGTCCTTTTCTGCCCACAATAACTGCCCTTCCTCTGGCTTCCTTTAGAAAGGACAGTTTCCAAGGCGGTCCCTGTCAGTCATGCATGTGCCTGCAGGAGGAAGCACTCCACTAGTTCACAGCAGTGTGAACTGCAACAAAGGACTCTAACCGAGTGGAGGCTCAATAATATCAGCTCAACTACTATTAAGTAGGGTATAAATATGTCCTAGATGCTTTTGATTTTCAGTTAATCTCTTCATCATCCAAGTAACTCCTTACCTTCCAGTCAACTAAGGCTTAGAAAAGTCTTGCTCAAAGTCTCATAAAAATAAATTGTGGGAAAGTGATTAGAGCCCAGATTTGTTTCCAAAGCTCATGTTCCTTCAGCTTTAACAAATTGCTTCCAGATGTGCAATTTTTTTTTTTTTTTTTTGAATTGTAGGCCTCTACTGGAAAAAATTATTTTCATATCAGGTAAATTAGGCTCCTTTAAGCAAAGCAGAAACATACTAATTTGGTTTCTTTTCTTTATTATTTTTTCCTTTTTTTATTAACATAAATAGGGCAAGTAGATCTCTGAGCTAAAACTTGCTTCACAGATTGGTTTGGTACTGCTCAGGAGGCAGGTGACTGACTATTGTTTTTATGGCATGTAGTAACTTCTTTCTTTTGTGATAAAATGAGTATGTTAAATTCATTAATTGACTGAAATCAATAGAACATGAACAGTCAAAAACAGAAAAATTCCTTTTTCTATTTGTTTCCCACATTTAACTTGAAATTCTCTCAGGTTTATTGTACTGAATCAACTCCACAGTGTTCAATAAGGAAATAGTTTTATTTTTCTCTGCAACTGACTTTGGTCTGAGACAGAGTCTCCCTCTGTCTCCCAGGCTGGAGTGCAGTGGCACGATCTTGGCTCACTGCATGCATCCTCCGTCTCCCAGCTTCAAGCTATTCTCCTGCTTCAGCCTCCCCAGTAGCTGGGATTACAGGCGTGCACAAGCACACCGAGCTAATTTTCTTGTATTTTAGTAGAGATGGGGTTTCACCATGTTGGTCAGGCTGGTCTCCAACTCCCAACTTCAAATGATCTGTCTGCCTTGGCCTCCCAAAAGGTTGGGATTACAAGTGTGAGCCGCTGTACCTGGCCCGCTTTCCTACTCCTAATGACAACTCATGGAGAGCCATAATTTTCTGTTTACTTTCACATAAAAAACAAACAAACAAAAAAAAACAACTAAAAATTATCCCATCCTGTCCAGTTATATTTTCTCATCCCATCTCTTTCTCTCCCGCAACTTCTCTTTCTCTTCACATCATGCTTTACCCTTGCTCTGAGGGTCTGCACATGCTTTGCTGTGGCTCCAGGAGCCTGCATGTGTCTTGTCCAGGTTCCAGGGCCCTGCACCGGGGAAACACACATGCCTGATTCTACTCTTCACTGT
>NC_045438.1:7334023-7348913 GCF_002776525.5 Piliocolobus tephrosceles | reverse complement strand
AAGTAGAAAGCTGAAACTGGATCCTTTCCTTACTCCTTATACAAAAATTAATTCAAAATGCATTAGAGACTTAAATGTTAGACCTAATACCATAAAAACCCTAGAAGAAAACCTAGGTAGTACCATTCAGGACATAGGCATGGGCAAGGACTTCATGTCTAAAACACCAGTGTGAGCTTCTTTAGCAAGCTTCCCACTGCCAGAATTTTGCAGCTAACTGGCAGACACTAATGGCCACCTCTATGTACCAGAACCAAATTACAAGGAAGTAATCATGTTTTCTTGAGAATGTCCTTACCACACTCTGATGTCAATACCAGAGTGAAGTCACTTGACTCTTTAGCAGCAAGCCCCAAGCAGGAAGTGAGGTACGTGTCACCCTTCGTGCTACGCCCCCTCTCTTCAAACCTCTTGACAATATATACAGGTGGGTTGTGTGAGTAAAATACTCCATTCCTCATGGAAAGAGGAAAGGGCCACTGCGTGTTTACTGACACTAAGAATAATTGGAATTATTTTTTCTTTCCTAAATTGTCTGCCTAGAGAGAGAAAAGAAATTTCCTGGGTTGAGGATAACAGCTGGGTTAGCAAAGCCATTTCTGTCAGTATCTTCAAAAGACCTAAGAGTTATCTTTTCCCTTTCTTCAAAATGACAAAATCATCAAGCTTTTCTTGTTTTGAGTCCACTCAGCATCACATTACATGGCATCACTTGAATACCTAAAAACTTTCTGAGCAAGTTGACGGTATGTCTGTAAGACTGACTGGATGACCATACCTGATCATCAAATATGTCTTCTGGTCCTCCTGACAGGTGTATTTCTATAGAGAGACGAATGCAACATGCTATCACAACTCCATGACAGGTGCTCTGCTGCCATTCAATTCACTGCTTTCGATCTGTCAGCAAGCTCGATAAACTCTTTTTTTCCCCAAATATGACCTTCCTTGTAGATTTTTCTGGCCACCAATAATAAAAATTCCATTGAATTATACTTCTCAAAGTAAGTTTTCTGATGTTTTTCATTTTTTCTAATCATTATTCAGACTGCCTATACAACCTCCATGTTAATTTATTTTCCACTTATTTCCCAAGAATGGCCTCTCCATTAGGGTTGTTGTTATTCAGTTAAAAAAAGCAAAATTGGCTTCTCAAAGGAAGTAGAGAGAAAACTGTTAATAAATAGTCATTATTACCATTAACACACACAGAAAGGTTTTCAAATAAATCTTGCTTATATTAATAGAGCTCTCTATACATGATGAACAAGTGAGGCATGTTTCTTATATAATTGCTTATATAGACAATATTTTATGAACACTCCCTAAATTTACCTTCCAATATGTAGTTTTTAAAAATTAAAATACTCAAGGCAATATATAAACATTAGGAAAATTTGAAGCCTATTTCTCTGCTCTTATTTGCAGGTCCTTGCTATATCAAGGTCTAAAATAAATTTCCACTGGCTTTTAGTAATATAAAATTAATTATTGTAATGCTGTCTTACCAAGAAAATGAAGTGTCAGTTATCTTTTATAGATACATACTCTGTAAATGTGCTTAGACACAGAAGAAAATGGTGCACTATCCAGTTTAAATGAAGTTAAGTACAGTCATGAACTGCATAACATTTTTGTCAATGACAGACTGCACATATGATCATGCTCCCATAACATTATAATTAAGCTGAAATATTCCTATTTCCTAGCGACATTGTAGTGTTATGCATATTTACATGTTTGTGGTGATGCTGGAATAAACAAACATACTGCACTGCCAGTCACACAAAAGTATAGCACATAATTACATACAACACATTATACTATACTTGATAATGATAATAAGTGACTATGTGTTCCTAGTCATGTATTTCTGATGTATCTTTTATTGCTATTTTAGAGTGTGCTTCTCTTACTTATAAAAATACTAATGAACTGTAAAACAGCCTCAGGCATGTCCTTTAGAAGGAATCCAGAATAAGGCATTGTTTTCATAGGAGATGACAATTCCATGCATGTTATTGCCCCTGAAGACCTTCCAGTGGGACAAGATGTGGAGGTGAAGACAGTGATACCAATGATCCTGACCCTGTGTAGGCCTTGGGTAATGTGTGTGTTTGTGTCTTAGTTTTGAACAAAAAATATTTGAAAAATAAAAATACCAGAAATTAAAATTAAAAATTTTAGAAAGTAAAACAAAATTAAAAGCATCTAGAATAAGGACATAAAGAAAATATTTTTGTTCTGCTGCACAATGCATTTGTATTTTAAGCTATACATTGCAAAAGTGTCAGAAAGTTAAATTTAAAAGTTTATAAAGTAACAAGTTACAGTAAGCTAAAGTTAATTTCTTAGTAATGAAAGAAAAATAATCTTTGTAATTTTAGTATAGCCTACATGTGCAATGATTTTAAAGTCTACAGTAGTGTACAGTAGTGTCCTAGGCCTTTACACTCACCACTCACTCACTGATTCACCAAGAACTTGCAGTCATGCAAGCTTCATTCATGGTATGTATTCTGTACAGGTATACCATTTAAATAATCTTTCTATCATATTTTCACTGAACCTTTTATGTGTTTAGCTATGTTTGCATACACAAATACTTATGTTTGTGTTAAAATTGCCTGTGGTGTTCAGTGCAGTAACATACTGTACAGGTTTATAGTCTATGAGTAATAGGTTATACCATGTAGTCTAGGTATGTAGTAGTCTATACCACCTAGGTTTGTGTAAACATACTCTGTGATGTTCACATAACAATGAAATCCCCTAATGATGCATTTCTCAGAAGACATCCCCATCGTTAAGGAATGCATAGCTGTATAAGTCTTTGGCCAATCTCTTTATCTACACAGAAAGACACAGTAATTTCATTTTACTGCAATTTTAGTGATCACCTTCTGTTTGAAATCTCAAAAAGCTTTAGCAGGAAAGAACAGGTCCACAACAACAGGCAAAAAAACAATAATTGCAGTAGCACCGACCAAATAGCTAGTTAGAGGCAATAAGGACAAATTGGTTATACTCTAGTTCCCTAGACCTTAATAAAGGTGATAAGAGACATGAATGCATTGCCTTAATTTCTCCCTCCCTTTATGTAACACTACCCCTGCTACCTGGTTAACTGACAATTAATCTCTATTACTCAGAGGTTAGAAGTTAAAAAACAATCAATCATCTGTATCAGTGATTTTGGCAGAAGATAGCTGCTGAATCATGTAAGGCTTTTTAAAGGAGGAGAATAAATTCTTAGCTATATTACAATCCAAACTCTATTGTGCAACCATATGACAATCCTTTCTTTCTTAAAGAAACAGTGGATCACAGAGGATTTATGTTTGCAAAAGTATTATATATATATTTTAAAACATGTCACTTAATAACATGTTTTCATTTAGATTAAAGTTTTAAAGGTAGTTATCTGCCATCAGTGTTGTTTCTCAATCGATAGAAATAAAATCATTCTTACAATTATTTTTTGACAGTGATTTTTAATGAAATGTGTCTCTATGTTTAAAAAAATAGTCATTTTTCAAATTTCTAAATTTGAAAATAGGTAAATTTAAAAAATGTATACATAAAGCTATTTGGGGGGAATTAAAAGGTATTTAAAATTCAAGATGATAGATACCTGTTTTAAAAAACCTCCCTTGAAATTTTTTGTGCTGTGAAAAATCTGTTTTATTATGCAAATGATGTTTCATTTATCTGCTTATACCTTTTGGTAATGTCTATAATTTAGCATTAGCAAATAGTTTTTAAAACGCATCAGTTCATGCCTTTCTTCACCCTCTCTTTAACTTCTTTCCCGCACAAAAAAACAAAAAAAACAAAATGCAGACTATGTCTATATAATACAACCTGTTTTCCCCCACCTTAGTGAATCATTGCTTTACTACATGTGTGAGCACTATTTGCAAAGCTGGGAATACTCTATTTTGGCAGCCATATGAACCTCTGATAATCACTTGCAGGTCTTATGGCTTCAGCACAGTCTTACATTACGGTAATGAAACGTTTCAATCAGATAAAGATGAATTTGAAGAAAACAAAAGAATATTTTCCTGGCAACACTGACATTTACCTAGGTGCACAAATGGTAGACAGTCACCCTGGCACCTTGACAATGCAGGTGCCACATTCTGCAGTTTTGCCTTGCTGAATGCTTCTTTCTCAAGTCCATGCACATTAAAAACAAAAAAAAGAGAAAGAAAAAGTAGAGAGAAAATAGTTCATTCAAGTGGTAAATTACTCTTCCTGGGGAAAAAAACTTGAATTTGACCAGTATACAAATGAGATGTGGAATCAGACATAGAATTTTTTTTTTTTTTTTTAATGAATTTCTTCATGTTCACTTGACAGAGACTTATCCCTGCAGTTGCAGAGTATATTCATTTTCCACTTCTTATGCCTCAGGAATTCTCTCTATTCACTTAGGATTAGCTTAGTAGAAATTTCCAATGGAAGTTTTGGATTTTCCATTAAAAAGTTTCCATGTTGACTTTAGAAAACGAAAAAGGCTTAACACAACCATTTTAATGTTTTTCTGCTGAAAGTGCCGAAGTCTCTCTACAGGGTTTATTCAAGATGATTGCAGTAGGGCTCAAGAGAAATAAAGAGAGAGAGACTGAACCCAACTCTATTGAAACACAAAGCTAGAGAGTTTTTAAGGCTAGGATGAGCTACTAAAAAATTATTGGTAACAAATCTGCATTTGTTCCTTCTAAATAATTTTTTTTTTAAATTGGAAGATTTTAGGGAAAAAATTTGTCATTGTGATTAGGTTATCTGTGCTTGCTAATTGGTACTAATGGAAAGTAGGCTCCTCCCCTCCCACAGAGAGGAGAGGATAGGGCACTGTCTTTCTTGATGATCACATTTCAAAGGGATGATTCCAAGGTCCACACGAGAAAGAATCCTGGGATGTAAAGCCATCAAGAAGCTAAAGGAAGATTTACGTCTCAGTGTTGCAGAGAAATAATTTGGTTTCAAGCTTTCTAAAGTAAATGCTCTAAGGAAAGGAAGATCAAGGACCAGAGAAGAAACCGGTGTACAGTGTAGTCAAGCCAAGGGGAACTTTTAAGGCCATCTTGCTCAGTAACAGTCTATATTGTGAAATTGAACATTACATTTAAGTATTTTTCCTTATAATTTATGTGCTAAATCTTGAGCATCAGAGTGTTTGAATATAAATATATAATGCCAGGAAAAATTATGCAGTTTGTTGATGAAAAGTGTCAAGCTCTGTAAAATATTTGAAGAGAATTATTCTGAACTGAATATGAGTGACCAATGGACTGTGACACAGCCTCAAGAGATCCTGAGAACGTGTACCCAAGGCGGTCGGGCTACAACTTGGTTTTATACATTTTAGGGAGACATAAGGCATCAGTCAATGCATATAAGATATACATTGGTTGGGTCTGGAAAGGTGAGACAACTTGAAGTGTGGGGAGGGACTTCCAGGTCATAGGTGGATTCAAAGGTTTTCTGACTGTCTATTGGTTGAAAGAGTTTTATCTAAAGACCTGAAATCAATAGAAGGGAGTGTCTGGCTTAAGATAAGAGGGTGTAGACAGCAAGGTTCTTATGATGTAGATGAAGCCTCCAGGTAGCAAGCGTCAGAAAGAATAGATTGCAATCCTTTCTTATCTGACGTAAAAAGGTACAAGACTCTTAATTAATACTCTCCTGGATCAAGAAAAAGACCTGGAGGGAAGGAGATTTTCTACAGAATGTAGATTTTTCCCCACAAGAGACAGGTTTGCAGGGCCATTTAAAACTATGTCAAACAAATATATTTTGGGGTAAAACACTTGGATTTCTATCAGGGCCTGCTATCATGTTGGTATCGCATTTTTACAAAGATGCTCTTTGTCAGTCTGAAGGTCTCTTTTTTAATGTCAATACTGGTCAGCTGTGCCTGAATTCTAAAGGGAGGAAGGTATAATGAGGCATGTCCCACCACACATTGCCATGATGGCCTGAACTACTGTTTCAGGTTTACTTTATGATGCTCTTGGCCAAGAGGAGTCCATTCAGGTTGATTGGTGGGCTTAGAATTTTTTTTTTTTTTTTTGGTTTACAAGGCAAAACTAACATAGCTCAAATGAAATAAATGATCAGAAAGTGCTTAACCCTCTACATGAAGTAAATATGTACTACATGCCATATGACAAGTTATAGATGAGCTTCCAAGCACAATTTCAGAAGCACAACATAAGAATGCTACAAAAATGGTTGCTGGATTAAGAAGCTTCTTCAAGCACTATTTAAAGGAAGGAATTCATAAACACATTCGTCTTTATGGAAATCTCCCACTAAGCAATGAAATCTTAATAGGAAAAAAATGGTTTGTGTGAATAAAGCCATTAAAAATTCCATACAAGGATTTTTATAATTAATTCTAGAAGATAACATTTCAAATAAAGAAAATTTCAATGACATTTTACACATGGTAAATTAGTAAAAAAAAAGTTCAGTTGCCTTCCAATCAGTTTCTCTTTTTGTGAGAAACTCAGCAGTATAACACCTATCTCCCGTATTTTCACTCCTTATTAGTCCTGAGTTGGTTTAATCAAGATAAATAAAGTAAAAAATAAAATGAATCCTGAATGGCATTTTCTTTTTGTCTACTCCTTTCTACCCAAATGCTCTTGATTTATTAATGGAGTGTCATAGTCTCTTGTTTCCCTAGACTTGCTACACAGATTATAAAATGTGGAAAATTTGGGTGTTTTCAGTTTAGGTGACTTTCATTTAACCATTTAATCATTTTTTATACTCTTCCTCCACCCCAGGCTCAGCCAATATCCTGAATGCACATATACATGTATACACACACATATATGTATCTGTATATGTGTATATTTCACATATAAACATATTTTCATAAGACACACATATGTAGAAATTGAGATAGTGAAGATATAGATAAGAAACTATTATATACACATAAACATTTTTATACACTTATATATAATTGTCTATATCTTTATATCTATGTTAGCATGTATAGCTTAATTTTGTCCATATTAAGGAACTAAGTGACTAAGTTGGCTGGACTTCCTGGGTCAACAGGAACTTCCCTAAGGGGACTTTCTCCTAAGCAAAAATGAGTCATAGCTGCAAGCTAAGGGATTGAAACTTCAACCAATCAAAGGGGACTTTCCCCTAAGCCAAAATGAGTCACAGCTACAAATTAAGGGATTGAAACTTCAACCAATCATATAGGGAGTTTAGGCTCTAGCCAATCAGGCCTGCCAACCCACAAGTGGATAGAAAATAAGCTAATCCTATAGGACAGAAAAAGGGGAGGAGTCAAAGGGGATATAAGCATAAGACACCTAAGCCAGAAACAGCAACCCTTCTGGGTCCCCTTCCACTGCATGGAAGCTTAATTTTCACTTTTGCTTTACTTTCGCTTTCGCTTTAATAAATCTTGCCACCACACACTCTTTGGGACTGCATGCTTCTCTAATTGAGCTGTAACAATCGCTGCTGCAGTCCAAGGCTTTGTTCTTTGAAGCCCATGGGACCACGAACTCTTCAACTGAGAAAAACCTTCAATCCGAAGAAGACTTCTCATCTCATTTCTGGGGGCCTGTCTGGGATTTCTCCAAAGCGCTGAGTAACATTGGACCCCTTTCGCTTGCTATTCCGTTCTATCTTCTCGCTAGAAATTGAAGGAAAACACCGGGCACCTGTCGGCCATTTAAAAGTGACAAGCGTGGCCACCGGGCTTAAGACATGGGTTTGAGGCTTTCTGGGAAAGAGCTGTCTTACAACCCTCGGCCGTCCAGGCTGGGCACGTTGGTTTGCCTGGAACCAGTTCCACCTTTCTCTACCTTTCCTGGGAAAAGCTCAGGGCTGGATAAAGGTGGAAAATTGTCCTCTCAAACTCCCAGTACTGACCCGGTCGAGGATCATGGCACAGTGAGAAGTCTCTACTCCCCAGCCGCCCCTGCGTGCTTTCCCTGCCTTTTCTGACCCATGTCTTCTGGGTCCTAATGTCCTCAGAGAAAAATTTATTGAGGCCCTATTCTCTAGGATCTTTCCTACCCTTGAGTCTAAGAATCTTTTGGCTAGGAGCTTAAGTCGAGTCGGGTGGCAATCCAAAGACCCTTGCCTATGGTGCCCCCAGGCGTATTCTTATGCAAATGGGTATCAATATACTTATATGGGACCTGTCCCTCATAACCTGTACCCTAGGCACCCTCTGGGACATCAAAAGGCATCCCAGTGGCTGATAGAAGGCCTAGGACATTTTTCCTTTTGTTGCCCTAAACTTACTCCAGATTGTAGAGGCTACTTGAATTACCACATTTCCTGTCTGGGATCAGTGATTAGAACTGTGGAACTTCTCCACTCAAAGCAGTCAGACGTATGGGACGAAAAGAATATAATAGACAATAAGTCCCCCAATTCAAGTCCAAAGGTAAATAAATATTCTTAGGAGGGCAAATAGGAGACAGAAAATTCGGGTACAAAAAGCACTGCTCCAGCCTTGGTCCTCCAATTTGCCGCTGCCTATCCTAAAACTGTTGTGCTTCAGTGACACTTTCAAGGAATTTATCTTGCTAGGAAAGCTTCAAACTCAGAAATAGCTAATTGGCACCTGGTCTCTGAACTCAAAATACATCCCGAATGTAAGACTTACTCGCAGATGCAAAGGCAATTGTAGGCATGTTGGTAAGGAGCCACTAAAATCCAGTAGCTCCGGCCCCCTTTTTTTGTGGCTAAAAAGGGGCGGGAAACAAGTGCGGACAAAACTGCTACATCAATAAGAACAACTAAATCCGATAAGCAGGGTTCCATGAGTGATAGCGCACCCCGGAAAGAAAAGGGCACTAGAACCATAGAGGACACCCTAGGGCTAGTACTTACTAGGGGATGACTAGGGGTGTGGGGACTCCTAATGTTCTCCTTTCAGATGGGAGACTTTCCTTCAAAAGCACAGCCACCCCTGAGGTATATTCTGGATAACTGGGACCAATGTGACCCTCAAACACTGAAGAAGAAGTAACTTACATTTTTCTGCAGCACTGCCTGGCCACAATATCAATATCCTCTTCCCAGAGGACAGCCATGGCCACCCAAGGGAAGTATAAACTATAATATCATCCTACAGCTAGATCTCTTTTGTAAACAAGAGGGCCAATGGAGCCAAGTGCCATATGTTCAGGTTGTTTTCTCATTAAGTGATAACCCACAATTATGTACAAAATGTAATTTACATCCTACCAGGAGTCCTCAAAGCCTACCCCCATACCCAGCTCTCCCCATGGCTCCCCCTAGTAAGGACTCTTCTTTGGCCCTAACGGCCCTAAAGGAACCAGACAAAAAGACAATCAAGGAACTGAAAAGTGCCAATGGTCCTCAACTGTGCCCCCTCCAAGCCATGGTAGGGGGAGGAGACTTTGGCCCGGCACAAGTACATGTCCCCTTTTCCCTCTCAGACTTAAAACAGATCAAACTAGACCTAGGAAAATTCTCAGATAATCCTGATGGATGCATACATGTCTTACAGGGATTAGGACAATCTTTTGACTTAGCATGGAAAGATACTATGTTGTTGTTAGGTCAAACATTAACTCCCAATGAAAAAGAGGCCACTTTAGCTGTGGCCTGGAAGTTTGGTGATCTCTGGTACCTAAGCCAGGTAAATGATAAAATAACATCAGAAGAAAGGAACAATTCCCCACAGGCCACCAGGCGGTTCCCAGTGTGGATTCTCATTGGGACCTTGATTTGAAGATGGAGACTGGAGTCACAGGCATTTACTGACTTGTATACTAAAGGGATTAAGAAAGACCAGAAAAAAAAGCCAATAAATTAGTCAATGATGTAATGCAGGGAAAGGAAGAAAACCCTAAGGCATTTTTAGAGAGGCTAAAGGAGGCATTGAGAAAGCATACCTCTTTGTCATCTGACTCTATTGAAGGCCAACTAATTTTAAAGGATAAGGCTATCACTCAGTCAGCTGTAGGCATTAGAATAAACCTTCAAAAGTCTTTCCTGGGCCTAAGCAAGATTTGGAAACTCTACTGAATTTGGCAACTTCGGTGTTTTATAATAGGGATCAAGAGGAGCAAGCTGAACGAGACAGATGAGACAAGAAAAAGGCCGCCTCCTTAGTCATGGCCCTCAGGCAGACGAACTTCAGTGGCTCTGAAAGAAAGAAAGGCTGGGCAGGCAACACACCTAACAGGGCCTGTTAATCAGTGCAACGTACAGGGGCACTTCAGAAAAGACTGCCTAAACAAACATAAGCCACACCCTCGTCCATGTCCCTTGTGCCAGGGGGATCATCGGAAGGCACACTGCTCCTCAGGGTGAAGGTCCTTTGGGCCAGAGGCCACTAACCAGATGGTCCAACAACAGGACTGAGGGTGCCCGGGGCAGCGCCAGCCCATGCCATCATCCTCACAGAGCCCCAGGTAAGCTTAACCACTGAGGGCCAGGAAACTAACTTCCTCTGGACACTGGTGCAGCCTTCTCAGTTTTCCTCTTCTGTCCTGGACAACTATCCTCCAGGTCTGTCACCATCAAAGGGGTCCTAGGACAGCCAGTCACTAGGTATTTCTCCCACCCCCTAAGTTGTGACTGGGAAACTTATTTTTCTCACATGCTTTTCTTATTATGCCTGAGAGCCCTACTCCTTTACTAGGGAGGGACATATTAGCTAAAGCAGGGGCCATTATATACTTGAATATAGGAGAAGGAATACCTGTTTGCTACTGTCTACTCGAGGAAGGAGTTAATCCTGAAGTCTGGTCAGGGAAAGGACAACATGGATGAGCAAAAAATGCTTGTCCATTTCAAGTTAAATTAAAGGGTCCTACTTCCTTTCCTTATCAAAGGCAATACTCCCTCAGACCAGAAGCCCAACAAGGGTTACAAAAGATCATCAAAGACCTAAAAGCACAGGGATTAGTAAAGCCATGCAGCAGTCCATGATGCAACACTCCTATTCTAGGCATACAAAACCCCAATGGACAACGGAGGTTAGTGCAAGACCTCAGAATTATCAAAGAGGCAGTTGTTTCTCTGTATCCAGTTGTACCTAATCCTTATACTCTACTCTCCTAGATATCAGAGGAAGCAAAATGGTTTACAGTCCTAGATCTTAAGGACACTTTTTTCTGCATCCTTCGGCATCCTGTCAAATTTTATTTGCCTTTAAAGATCCATCAAACCCAGCATCTTGGCCTACCTGGACTGTCCTGCCATTCATTATTGGGGCTGGGATACTAGGAGGACTAGGAACCGGCATTGGAGGCTTTACCACCTCCACCCAATTCTATTACAAATGATCACAAGTGTTAAATTATGACATGGAATGAGTCGCAGATTCGCTGGTCACCTTACGAAGCCAGAACTCTTTAGCAGCAGTAGCCCGTCAAAATCAGAGAACCTTATATTTATTAACAGCCAAAAGAGGTGAAACCTGTCTTTTTCTAGAAGAGTGCTGTTATTTTGTTAACCAATGTGAAATTGTCACCAAGAAGGTTAAAGAGCTTCGAGACTAGATTCAGCACTGGGCACAAGAACTCCAAGAGACAGGACCCTGGAGTATTGTCAACCAATGGATGCCCTGGCTTCTACCCTTCTTGGGACCCTTGATGGCTATTGTGATGCTGCTTATCTTTGGATCCTGCATTTTGAACCTCCTTGTAAAATTTGTTTCTTCCAGAATAAAGTCCATGAAACTGCAAATCGCTCTACAAATGGAGCCCCAAATGACCACCACTAGCACCTACTATCAAGGACCCCTAGACCGACTCGCCAATGTGTTCTAGCACCAGGACACCGAAGATTCCCCTCCTGAGGACACCTCAACTGCAGAGCCCCTTCTATGCCCCAGTTTAGCAGGAAGTAGCCAGAACCATCATCGCCCAACTTCCCAACAGCACTTGGGCTTTCCTGTTGAGAGAGGGACTGAGGGACTAAGTGGCTAAGTTGGCTGGACTTCCTGGGTCAACAGGGACTTGCCTAAGGGGACTTTCATCTAAGCCAAAATGAGTCATAGCCGCAAGCTAAGGGATTGAAACTTCAACCAATCAAAGGGGACTTTACTCTAAGCCAAAATGAGTCACAGATGCAAACTAAGTGATTGAAACTTCAACAAATCATATAGGGAGTTTAAGCTCTAGCTGCAGCCTGATGTTTTTAACCTTTCAAGTCAGCCAACCCACAAGCGGATAGAAAATAAGCTAATCCTATAGGACAGAAAAAGGAAAAGGGGAGGAGTCATAAGGGGATATAAGCATAAGACACACAAACCAGAAACGGAAACTTTTTCGGGTCCCCTTCCACCATGTGGAAGCTTAACTTTCACTTTTGCTTTACTTTCGCTTCAATAAACCTTGGTGAAGCACACTCTTTGGGTCTGTGTGTTTCTCTAATTGAGTTGTAACACTCGTTGCTGACGTCCACAGCTTCATTCCTTGAAGCCCATGAGACCACGAACCCTTCAATTGAGAAAAGCCTTCAATCGGAAGACTTCTCATCTCAATATCACTTCCTTTGTAAACATAATTCCTAAGTTATTCACATCATAGATATTTTTCACTCCCTGCTAACAGGTAAAAAATACCAAACCTTTAGGGACTTTTTTTTTTTTTTTTTTTATCCACACTAAAACTGTTTCATAAAAATAAAGTCTAGTCTTTGTTCTTTACTGAATCTTTTAGTTATCGAATTCTAATTCCCAGTTTCTTTCTGATGACAACAGGAGTCACTTCCATACACTAGAATTTCAAAAAGGGACTGTAACCTATAGGTAAGATTTCTTATTTCTAAACAAGTGAAAGAATAACAAAAATAATTTAAAAAAAGATTTTAAGGATACAGAGAATTTTGCATTTTATGCTATTTCATCTAGTCTTGATTGCTATCTTTCCTTAAACTGTCTTAATAGTATAAATCGGCAATTTATGATGCAAGAAACAATTATATAGAGCCATAATCATCTCAAAATCATTTTCACATTCACCTCAATAGAGGGTTGCAATTTCATACAGCCATGGAAATTAGTGTTGGTTATAGGACTAGGAGGAAAAAGAATGACACAACTAGAAAAAGTTACACCAAACTATTAAATGGTCTCATAACATTTCAAATCTAATCCCCTACAACCTATAATCTTTTCCTGGGCTTCTGGTACTTGCGTACTTGAATGTGCATTAACTGGAGAATTCTGGGAAATTTAATCACTTATCTTTTTGAAAAAAAGGGTAAGGAAAGAAAATAAAATGTATTTAGGGCCTACTATAATCCACACACATATTCTCACCTACTCTTTCTTAGAACTTCATCTATCAACACATAATGTTTAAATACATTCTCCCAGCATGCTCAGGGCAAAAACCATAGCCATCTGTATCTCTGGGTGGACCATGACAATATCCTCTTAATCCATTCTGTGCTTCTCCTCATCAGCTTGCAGTCAGTGTTTGTTTGAAATGTCAAGCCTGACCATTCAACTACCATGATTGAAACTCTCTGAAAGCCTTCCATGGCCTTTGGACAAAGTTCATCCTCCTTTGTAAGGAGCACAAGACCCTTGGAATTCCAGACCCTGATTTTGTCTTCATCTCATACCAGTAATTTCCTCATAGTCTATGCTTCCCCCTTTCCAGACATTCTGAGCTTGTTTCAGTACCTCAAGGGTGTCTGTTCTCTCCTCTCTTTTGGATTTTGCATCTACATCAGGCCAGTGCAGTGTGGACAATATCCATAAACCTAGTAGGTATGATGGTTAAGAACACAGATGCAAGAGCTAAAATGTCAGGGTCTGAGTTCTAGCTCTGCCTTTAAACATTATATAAGCTAATTATTTTTCATCTTCACTTATACTTTTCTTATGTGTAAAAGTCAAAATCAAAATAATAATAATAACAATAATATTTTACCTCATAGGCAGCTGTCTGGTATGAGAAAGAGCATGTAAGCCATGGAGAACAATAACTGGTGATAGTAGGTATTTAATAAGTGCTGGCTATTATTTTTATAAACAAAATGCTTTGTATGAGGAAAGAAACTAGAAAGTTCTTGTTTTTCTTTAGATGAGGCAGGAAGGAGGAGAGCTTGTTGCCTAAGGTAGAACTGATGTGGAGAATCATGAATTTATGCTATTAGGTGTAAAAGATTCTCTATCAGAAAAAATGTTTTCCCCTGTAGCTAATTTACTCACAGAAACAAAGAAACTAAAGGGATTATAATTCTCCTAGTCCCATCAGCATGATCATCTGGAATAAACTGTAATATCAGTTCTAAAGTTGAAAGGAGAAGAACATTTTAAGATGAACCTAGGGGTAATCAGATTCTTCTGAAATAGGGAAAATTAAAAGGTCAATTATACTTGGAATCTTCCCAGCGCTATTTTATGTCAAACATACAAGTGCTGCCTATGGAATAATCTTCACAAGTACCATCACTTTAATAAAATACCTACCTTTATCTTCCTTATACACACATTATTCCAAGTTCACATCTGAGTCATTCTTCATGGCAAGAGCTAATCTCATTTCCTCATACCTGTCACTGAATCATGTTAAATATCTCAATAAGAATAATTACCTCACAGTTAAATTTCCCTGGCCTTTCTGCTTACAAAAAGCTGATTTTTTTTTTTTGCCACTCAGAAACAGTATCTCCTAGATAACTTATTCTGTAGAAAAGTATGCATGTTATTTTCATGTAACTGAACCATCAAATGGGCTCCAATATAACTTTTAAGATATTTAAGCTATCATATCCAAGTTACCTTAATGAGGACTTTTGAAATATTTTGTATGTTGAGGTCTCAAATACCTCTAATAGGTGGTCATCCTTTTCCCCAAGGGTAAGAAGGAACTACTTTAGGAGAAGGAAGCCTAGTAAA